>NC_060120.1:681381090-681682281 GCF_021461395.2 Schistocerca americana | reverse complement strand
AAAACCTCCGTGCTGAGCGACTGGGAACAAAAACAAGGAAAGTATTAAAATTTAAAACTATTAAAAAGGTTGTTAAAACACTAGTGTTTAACCGCCACTAGTGTTTAAGCTATATATCGAAGAAACAATGACGGAAACAAAAGAAAGGTTCAATCATGGAATAAAAATTCATGGTGTCAGGATATCAATGATGAGATTCTAACGTAACTCAAAGTGTAAAAGAATTACAGGATCTGTTGCATCGAATGAAATTTTAATGAGTATAGAATATGGATGGAGTAAATCGAAGAAAGATGAAAAATTGAGGATGATGGAGTAGGAGGTTAAGAAATTCTGCTATCTGGGCAGCAAAATAACTCATGATGGACGGAGTAAGCAGGACGAGAAAAGGAGAATAATACTGGCAAAAAAAAATTCCTGGCCAAGAGAATCTACTAGTATCCAGCACAGGTTTCAATTTGATAAAGAAATTTCCGAGACTGTACGTCTGAAATACAGCATTGTATGGTAGTGAAACATGGACTGTGGGAAAATAGGAATAGAAGAGGAATCGAGGTGTGATGCTACAGAAGAACGGAGAAAATTAGGTGGACTGATGAGGTAGGGAGTGTGGAGGTTCTCCGCAGAATCGGCTAGGAAAGGAATATGTGGAAAATACTGATAAGAAGAGGGGACAGGATGATAGAACATCTCTTAGGGCCTCAGGGAAAACTTCCATGGTACTATAGGGAGCGATAGAGGGTAAAAACTGCACAGAAAGACAGAGATGGGAATACATACGGCGATTAATGGAAGACGTAAGTTAAAAAAAAGGGGGGGAATGGTCGAGTCTAATCAAAATCAAAGCAGCAATCCTCCATACAAAGATCTGCGTGCATCCACAAAAGGCTATGTCTTTGTCATCCATTTTATAAAATATGTATCTGCTGTTGTAAACTGCGTGCAAAAAATGTACAGAAACTAAATAAATGAAAAAGGACTCTTGTGGAATTCGACGATAAGTGAAAACGAGATGGGCCTGTTGCGACAGCATCCCTAGAAACTGGTGAACGTGGTGCGGCAGACGGCTCACCGACGTTCGACTTAGCATGGTGGCTCAACGAGAGCTATGAGATCTAACGTTTAACAGATAACCTGAAAAACATGCCTGCAGTAGGAGCTGAATGTTTCCGCCACTGTGAAAACATACAGTTGTTGTTGTTGTTGATGATGATATCTTGTTTGTGGGGCGCTCAACTGAGCGGTTATCAGCGCCCGTACAAGTTCCCAATCTTTACACTCTCCAGGCTCACCACTTTCACGAATGATGATGAAATGATGTGGACATGTAACGAAGACTTAGATCTTGTAGTGTAACAGCTCTCTAGCAATTTATGAAATACTACACAAATCTATTTTGAAATTTCTATTACAACGTACTGCTAGAGTAAGAAAACAATTGCCATGTGAAAGTAACGTTAGTCTGTCTCTTAAATATCGTACCCTGTTACCGCTGCTTGTGAGTTGGAAATCACTAGTATTGCAGTAGCATCGACACACGCTTGTTTCCCTTTTCTCCCCTTAAAGTTAAATATGAAATGCAATCATGCTAGTATCTGTACTGGTTGTATCCTTAACATTCAGCATTACGTAACCACAAAACAAGATCCAAAAATTGTATAGTAGAACTATCCCCTCCGAAATACTGCACACAAAAACAGATAAGAAGCAAATTTTGTGAAACCATTTAAAATGTAATTTAAATGAGCACAAGTTTTTGAAACGCCGATCCACAAGACAAATTTACTCAGATTGCAGTACCACTTTTACATTGAGGTCAGCACACTCACGCTTTATTCATACGCGCACAATCATACTACAATAATCGTAGATAATTTACACGGTTTCTCTTCTCTATCGTGTAAGAGATCCTTTCAGATGAGAGTGAAATATTTCGCAAACATTTTGCTTTTGAATAAAATACATAAATGTTGCCTCATGTCACTGAGTAGATGCATTGCAGATAAAAGAAATGCGAAAATCACCTTAAATAATGGAGATATGAGCTACCAGAAACAAAACAAGAGCGAAAAAATCTAACTTCTACACAGAATTTCGCTATAAAAAGAAATGGACGCTTTTAGGTCTAGGATTTCATTTCCATTTTAACAAGGGGAGGCCGCCAATTGTGAAATTCAGATTCGATTCATACTGTGCATAATAAAAGCTCATGGCCAGAGGTGTAATGTGGCCAAGCACCAAGATTCACTTCTCAGCCGTTGTCGAGAAAATCAGCAGTTAAAAGAAACCGTTGCGGTGAAATACTCTCTACGATTAATAATTTTCTGCAGCGTCGTGGCGCAGCGGTAAGCGCTCTGGTTCGTAATCCGAAGGTCAACGGATCGAATTTCGCGCTATGCAACTTTTTTTTTAATTTTTTGTTTTTTGTAATTTAAATGTATGCACACACACACACACACACACACACACACACATATATATATATATATATATATATATATATATATATATATATATATATATATATATATATATATCTCCGTCGTCCACCACCAATTGTCTTCTCCGATTTTTGCCGATATGATACGATACGCGTGGTATGCATCAAACCTGACGAACGATAGAACAATTTTTCAGAATGTTAATCAGTTGTGTTTCCCAACAGATAATTTAAAAAACAATTGTTCTTGTAAAAACGCATCGTTTATCAGATGTGCTCGATGTGGTGCTGTTTTCTGCTTTCCATGTTTCTATGATAACTATCACTCTGGTTCGTGCGATACTCCAGCTACTTCTGGTCACTAATTGTTAATTATGTGCGAGTGTATACCGAACTTTTCAATAAATTGTATCCGCTTGAATACTATTTGTGATATTGTGATTTATTTCAAGTTTTATTTTTCCACGACAGACGACTTTCAACAACTTATATATATATATATTTGAATTACAAAAAAAAAAAACAAATAACAAAAAAAAGTTGCATGGCGCGAGATTCGATCCGGCGACCTTCGTATTACGAACCTGAGCGCTTACCGCTGCGCCACGACGCTGCAGAAAATTATTAATCGTAGAGAGTATTTAACGGCAACGGTTTCTTTTAACTCGATTTTCTCGACAACGGCTGAGAAGTGCATCTTGGTGCTTTGCCACATTACTCCTCTGGCCATGAGCTTTTATTATGCGTAGTATGAATCGAATCTGAATTTCACAATTGGCGGCCTCCCCTTGTAAGTGTAGTCCTGGACTGTGCGGCTGATCCCGGCGGAGGCTCGAGTCCTCCCTCGGGCATGGGAGTGTGTGTTTGTCCTTAGGACAATTTAGGTTAAGTAGTGTGTAAGCTTAGAGACTGATGACCTTAGCAGTTAAGTCCCATAAGGTTTCACACACATTTGAACATTTTTTTGAGTTCACTAAGAATGCCGAAAATAGCCAAAGAACTTTCTCAAAATCCTACGTGTTCTGCACATATGACAACGTATTTAAATGTTTATTCACAGTGCAACCAAAACAACACAACATACCAACGTAATCATATAGCACATACTTTTTCTGCCTCCACGTATTTCCCTTTGCATCCGTTGCAATAACAGTAATTCGTCACTGCTATTACCAATACAAAAATTATAAAAACGCAGCAGATACGTCTGACAGTAAAATTTAGAACTCTGGAGAAAGCATGTAGAAATAGCACAAACAGCAATATCCCGAGACCACCTATACAAACAGTGGTGTCCTGAGGCCACGTAAAAATGACATGAGCAGACCGCAATGCTCTTCCAGAGATACGTACTTCTCTTGTATGGTTATCACAGTCAATATAGCAGGCATAGGTCGGAAAAAGAACATAATGGCTACATTTATAGCCTTAGTATTACAAGCTGTTGAAAAAGATAAACTTATTTAACACGGTTTGTAGCTGAAAGATAAACTGAGCAAAGATGAAGGTGACGAAGAGTAGCAGAAAGGAGAAGAACGGGTTGCTCAACGTCAAAATTGGGAGCGACACAGTTGTTGTGGGAGTACTCACTTCACTTGACCTTGCTGCTAGGTGCGAGGCTATAGCAGCAAGGCTAAGTGCAGCGAACGGCAAGGTTGCAGCAGCAAGGTTAAGTGCAGCACAGAGAAATAAGCTTGTGACAAACAGTTCCACGACAGATCATGAGAGAAATTCAAGTCCACGGTGTTTACACAAGAGCCAATGAACAAACATAAAACATACGAGACACAGAAACCGCTAACACAACTGAAACGTATTTGGTTAAAAGCAATAACACAAATAAGTTGCAAAATAAGAGTAATAAGTCCTCCTTTCTATAGAATAAACATCATTTAAAAATTGTTTCAAGAAGTGTTTTTGTTGCACGTATTCTTTCAACCTCCTTATCGGTGCCTGTTGCCTTCTCATTGGTGAACTATCCAGATATCATCACATATCACAAGGCTGATGACTGAAATAATTTCCTTTTTCTTTCGGACAGTTTTGTCAGTGACAACAGGCGGCTTTACATTTCTTCCTTCTTTCCACTTGCTCGTACTGATTTCCTTCCTCATACGTGTCTGAGTTGGAGCTAATACTTAGCTTTTAATGACCGTTTTGTCAGCGTGTCGTTAAATCCCAATCTTACTATCTTTGCTTCACAGCCATCTAAGACATCATTTTTAACGTTTCTCCTATGTAAAAAAAAGTGTAACATAAAGAGAGACGAGATGACAATGAGTTTCAGGAACTTGAAGGAAATGAATCAGAGCGAGAGCTGAAACCAACACGATCAACTTCAAGCAAAACTATACAACTGCAGCTGAGGTCTGGTGTACCGTGGTGCATCATGTATGGGAGAGGGAGGCACATTTCAACTAGGGACTTCTTTCAGTATCTTGAATTTCTCACAGCTGCATCACTGTTTAATTAAACAACAGGTAAACATTGAAGCTTACAACCGGTGCCCTCTCCATTATTATCCATAAGAGAATTGCCGTTTAAGAAATACTGTATCGTGGATTGTAAAGTAAAGCTCAGTTCTATTTTCAGTAATGCATTTGTGGTAGATAACAGTGAGGTAAATTCGATTTAATCACCTAGTTAATTACGAAATTCTGCGTCTTAACATACTACGAACTACTTGAAACACTTTTTATAAATGAAGGAAGAATGGTTTAACATTAACGGCCCCTTCTGAGGCAGTTTTCAAAACAAATTCATGGTGATAAGTTTCAACGCTGTTGTAAGCCCATATAAATCATTTATTTAGCCAATAATAACAGGTGCAAAGTAAGTTATTTCCTTTTAGAAATGGATAGTACGGCGGGAACTTGCAAGAAGAAGTGTATTTAAGTAGCTGCAAGTGACGAAAAAACTGGAAAGTGAAAGATGCCAAGTCTTTTAGGCCTGCTGCAGATAAATGTGGAGTGTACTATTCTGCTTTGTCTGGCGGGTTAGGGAATAGTAATGCAGGAGATATTTAAGATCAGCGACAGTAATCGGACACCACACCACCAAGCTGTTGTTACTCACGCAAAATAGCTGGAATGGACTGCGTGAATGGCTTCATGAGCAGATATCAACAGCCCGCCATGCGAAAACCTGAGAACACTAGTATACCAAGAGCATACCCAGAACTGTTTGACAGTTGCAAACGAGCTATTCATTCAGATGATTTGTCAGAAATCTGAAAGTACAATATGGATGTTGCAATTGTTTCCTTGTATGCCGAAGTAAATTTCACAGTTGAACGTGAACATACCACACGCAAATGAAATACAGCTGTTGGTCCTGGACCTACAACAGAAGAAACAAGAAATTCTAGCACGCACAAGTGAAGGATACCTGAAACTGACGGCGTCAGGGGTTTTCGAAAGAGAAACTAAAAAAAAAAAAAGAGCTGTACGGCGAACCCAAGTATAATTCATCGGCCCAATTCTATTTCTGTTTCTTTGGATTTTATATCTGCAATGCTCTGCATTTTTATCCACGGATGTATTATAGATCTATAACAGCAATAAGTTGATTTAAAAATAAAAGTTACTGTAGTTATTTAGATGTTTTAAGGTGTCGTATCCTCTGTTGAAATGTGCACCATGGCATAGGTGCAATTCAGCACAAATCTGCCTCAACTGAAATATAAAATTAGACCTTCTGTTTATTTCTAGGAACAAAAATAACAATTTACAAGTTGTCTAACATACTATATTACCATTTACAAAAAAAAAAAAAAAAATACAATATCATTCCACATAAAAAATTATAATCTAAACCTCTGGAAAAGGGCCCCTCTCCTATAAAAAATGAAGGAAATCTAGGTACAGTCATTAGTGGGGAAGAAACACTTTTCTTCTATTTTGATTTTATTAATGTCTTAAATTTTCTGACAGTCCTTGTAAAACCAGGTGTTCAGTTCTCGCGTATACGAATTGATGACAAAATTACAGTACCTTCTAAAACAAACAAGCAATTCCTCCTACGATTACCGGACCTTGGATTTAACCCGTCATACGTGTGCTAAGGAGATACTTACAACAGTTATTTTGCTGCTACGCCATTCCTAGAACGCAGGTCTTAATTAAATTGACACTCGATGTTTGACACAACATAACATAATCGATATTAGTATTATAAATGCGAAAGTATCTCTCTCTGTTATGCTTTGATGTATAAGCCGCTGAACCGATTTTGATAAAATTTGATAGAGATTTCTTGAACGCTGAGGAAGAACATAGGCTTTTTTAGAAAGTGTGTTGTACAACATATTTATTGATTTGAAGAATATAACTGGAAATATGGAACAATCATTACTCTTTGAAAAAGCTGTTTACTCTTTGATTTTTGAACTTTGTCATATTTGTAAAAATGCTTTTATTGTTTGATACGTTTACATAAAATAATTCATTGCAATGAATACAATCTTTATCCAATCCTCTATCTGTTTAATCCGTCCTTCCTCACTAATATCAGTGACTAACTCATCACATTTTAGTCGCTGAGCTTCATGCGTATGTTGCAACTTCTTTATTACGTTGAAATTTGTGTGAACTGCTCGTGGTTATGAGGTTAGCATAGCTGTTTCCTAACCTTGGGTTCGCTGGTGCAATTGCCGCCCGGGTCGTTTTCTTTCAGCTCGCTTCTGAGCGAGTGTGTGTTGTCCTCATAATCATTTTATCATCGATGTGCAAGTTATCGAAGTGACGTCTAGTAATAAGTCTTGCACCAAGCTCCTGAACATTCCAACCGGAGTCTCCCTGCCAATAAAGCCATATGCATGTTTCACTTCATTTCATTGATACGCGAGGGCAGTCGTGGGTGTCAGCTACAATACAGTGCTTGTAGAATCTTCAACGTGATTAATCCATGCCAATTCGTATTTCAATGTTAATATTATAAATGGGAAAGTAACTCTGTCTGTTACGTTTACACCACTAAACCGATATCAATGAAATTTGGCGTGTGATACCTTGAACCCTAATGAAGAAGATGGGACACTTTACAATGTGTGTAGTAAGAGATATTTATTGAACTGAATAAATATTGCGCAAATTAAGGAAAAATATTTATTCTGTAAAAAGCTATTTAGTCTTTCCCTTTTGAACACTTTTCTGAAAATGCTGCTATTGGTTTTATGTGATACGTAATATGATTCATCATAATCAATGTAATGCTTATTTAATTTTCAAGTGTTTAATCCATACTTCCACACTAATAACAGTATTATTAATTACAAAACTAACTCACTCTGCTACATTTTAACGACTCTACTACTGAATCGATTCTGATGGTATTTGGTATGGAGATAACTTGAAGCCTGAGGAAGACCATAGGCTATTTTAGAAAGTAGTGTATTTCCGAGAATTATTAAATTTTTAAATATGGTATATGCGAGTGGCATACAGACGGTTCTGGCGCGATGGCCGACGACGCTTAAGAGTCTGTTGATTATTCCATGTCAGTGAAAATCCAGTGTTAATTGTGCGCATGGTTTATGATATTGAGTTCCTACACCACCTAGCATAGCTGGAGAGTTTTGGTGCAGATACAATATCAAAATTGGACGGAAATTATTACTATAAGCCTCGCAAACATAAGTCTGACTGAGCACATAGTTCTAAAGAGAGCTCAAGCTGCAAAAGTTACTCGAATCCGACAAAGCTTAGAGAAATCTCATGTCCGGCATAACTAGAATACAGAATGTCAGGCTGCCTTAAGAGCTACAGAGCGGTCACAAGCCGTCGCATTTTAGACGCTGTGACTCACGTGTCTCTTACAGCTTCCAAGACGCTTGAAGGCTCACGACGACGGCGTCATTTGAAGGCTATATGGCAAACAGAGACGTACCTTTACATGTAAAACGTGGGAGGTTCTTGGTGAGGCTGCATTTGGTTATGGTCTATCAATTTACCACGTTAATTATAAATTAGTCATCGTAGGAGGATGGAGCAAAAATTTAGGCACTATAACCCATTAAAATGGAAGGGAGGAACGGTTGGTATGTGTTGCTCTGGTGATAAAATCTCACATCCAGTACTACGTGAGACAGAGAAAACGCTAAAATCTCTAATTCTGAACGACTGTAATGTATGGAGACATTTTCAAATATGATTAGAAAAATCTTCATATTCGACATATAGCAAAATAATAGAACGACATTCGTTATGTACCTTCACACCAGCACTCCACACATTTTTAAACATAAGTCTCTACACCATTATATACACAGTCATGTTGTGAAATTACTAGATGAATCACTATCACTCATCATAAGAAAACTACTGATATGCGAGCGGCTAAGAGCGAGGACTAAATAAGAAAGAGTTTCCTTATTTTCTGTAAAATGCTGTTTATTCGATCACGAAGACTATTTCGGTTTTCCGGACCACCGTCACCTGTGGATGGCCTGAAAAACGGTTGTGATCAAATAAATACTGTTTTGCAGGAAAATAATATTAGTGCTGGTTTCCGTGACATCGTAACGCAGCGCGAGGCGTAGTTTGTTCTGGAGTGTGGCAGTTTCACTGTGAATTGGTGAAACCAACATATGTAAATCCGAATGGTTTTCGTGAATACTGATCTATAACGTAGTCCGAGGTCTATGTTAGGCAGAAAGGTGACAATTGAAGGATAAACTGACGAATCAAATTTGTGTGATGGCACGAGAATAACCACGGTTTTTGTTAAAGCGCATATTTTACTCAAATTGGGTTTCGATGAGCGGTTCATACACTATGTGATCGAAAGTATCAGAACACCCCCCAGAACATACGTTTTTCATATTAGGTGCATTGTGCTGCCACCTACTGCCAGGTACGCCATATCAGCGACCTCAGTCGTCATTAGACACCGTGAGAGAGCAGAATGGGGAGCTCCGTGGAACTCATGGACTTCGAACGTGGTCAGGTGAATAAGTGTCACTTGTGCCATACGTCTGCATACGAGTCCACACTCCTAAACATCCCTAGGTCAACTGCTTCCGATGTGATAGTGAAGTGGAAACGTGAACGTAAACGTACAGCACAAAACCGTGCAGGTCAACCTCGTCTGTTGAGTGACAGAGACCGCCGACAGTCGAAGAAGGCCTTAATTTGTAACAGGCAGACGTCTATCCAGACCATCACACAGGAATTCAAAACTGCATCAGGGTCCAGTGAAAGTACCATGACAGCTAGGCCGGAGGTGAGAAAACTTGGATTTCATGGTCGAGCGGCTGCTCATGAGCGACACATCACGCCGGTAAATGCCAAACGACGCCTCCCTTGGTGTAAGGAGCGTAAACATTGGACAACTGAACAGTGGAAAAACATCGTGTGTAGTGACGATCACGGTACACAATGAGGCGATCCGATGGCAGAGTGTGGGTACGGTGAATGGCCGCGTGTGCAGTGCCAGCGTGTGTAGTGCCAACAGTAAAATTCGGAGGCGGTGGTGTTATGGTGTGGTCGTGTTTTTCATGGAGGGGACTTCCAGCCCTTGTTTTTTTGCGTGGCACTATCACAGCACAGGCCTACACTGATGTTTTAAGCACCTTCTTGCTTCCCACTGTTGAAGAGCAATTCGGGGATGGCGATTTCATCTTTCAACACGATCGAGCACCTGTTCATAATGCACAGCCTGTAACGGAGTGGTTACACGACAATAACATCCCTGTAATGGATTGGCCTGCACAGAGTCCTGACCTGAATCCAATAAGACACCTTTGTTATATTTTGGAACGCCGACTCCGTGCCAGGCCTCACCGGCGGACATCGATACCTCTCCTCAGTGCAGCACTCCGTGAATAATGGGCTGCTATTCAACAAGAAACCTTCCAGCAGCTAATTAAACGTACGCCTGCGAGAGTGGAAGTTGTCATCAAGGCTAAAGGTGAGCCAACACCATACTGAATTGCAGCATTATCGATGGAGAGCGCCACAAAATTGTAAGTAATTTTGAGCCGAGTGTCCGGATACTTTTGAACACATAGTGTATCACCCATTGTGATGGCGTTACTGGTCTGCGTGAACTGTATGTATCGGCAGGTTCTATAGTCCCGCTTTCTTAATAAATGCGAACCTGCTGTGTAGAATTTGTGATTTTAATTTATTTGAATACTAACAATCCGGGCAATGCTTCGTAATTGTTAAGTGCGTGTGGGAATTCGATATACGTCCTGAACCCGTTCTCCCTCCTCTCTCCATCCCTCTTTTATTCCCCCTCCGTTTGCATATCTGCTCCTCCTGCCCCCTATCTCTGTCCCCCCTCCCTGTACATCTCTTATCCCTTGCTCACTCTATCCATCGCCTCCTCCCTCTTTTCTCTATCCGTAGCCTCCTTCCCCTTCTTTACTTCTTTATATCCATTTATTCTCCCCTCCTCTGTCTATTTCTTCCTCCCCCTCTCTCCGACCATATTTATTGTTATCACAAACGGAACCTTGATTGGAATTATTAGTAGACGGGGTGTGAGAGAGACATTTCCAGCTGCTGGATCTGTGAGGACAGCAGCTTTAATGACAGTCTTTCGCATAGATTTAATCTACGAACAGGCAGGATTATAAAGATAGCAAGAAGCACAACTTTCCTGTTTTCTTTTAAAAATGGCTGCGGAAAGGAAAACAAAACCGCACACTTTCACAGCCCAGTTAAGCACGTTCTTTCTTGCAGCCGATTTGACTGTATAACATATCTGTGTTCATCCCAAATGATGTCATTTGGAAGGAACAGTGGTACGTTTGTATATTCTGCAAGAAATGCCTCGATCGCGGTTCTTGGACAGAATGTAACGATGCTAATGGATTTGATGGCGGTGTCAGTTGTGGTAATTTGATGTTTCCGTTCACTCAACATAGTCCTGGCGGTTCATGTCGAAACCTTGAAGCATGGCAGTGTTGTCAAACATTTTCATTTTTCTTAAGTCGACCAATGTATCCGCGGCTTAATCCACTGTTGGATCGTATCTGAACGCCAAACGTTCAGTTCAAATTGTCACATTTGGCCGTCTGTGCGTACGCCGAGTGATATCTCGACGCCTTCCGAAGAAATAGACAACGAACGTAAATGAATTGAATGTTTGGAACACACCGAATTACCACGAACAGGCATCAATTCAAAGTTTGCAACAGACTAAAGAGATGGTCACCACAGATAACGCACTAAATAAATCCTTTCAGTTGTATTCTTTTCCATAAAATATCGATTTTCAATGCGGGATCTGTTCTTGTTATGGAAACATGCGACTTGAGAACTGTCAAAGTTCATATTCAAAGGACATGTACATTAGTACGTTCTGCAGAAATGATTAGTATTTCAGTCACCTCAGTTCTGCGTGTGTTCTGTTGCCTATTAGGCATAGGGTCTGGCAGGGATAACTTGTTCCATGCGCGATGGCATCGACGCGTATAAGACGCCAATGACGTCTTGTGGTATAGACATGTATGCTGCATTCACCTGCTTCCAAAATTCATCTGTGGTAGTTGGCATTGGGTCACAGGGCTGCACCCGTCGTTTCACCATATCCCACACATTTTCGGTTGGCGACCTGGTTACCTGGAGGGCCAGGGCAAAAGACTGACATTCTGTGACGCCAAGAAGGCACGTGTTCGTGCAGCGACATCTGGTCGTGCATTGTCGTGCTGAAAAGTGTCGTCTGGGGTGCTGTGGAGGAAAAAATAGCTACAAGTCATTCACGTAGGTCCCACTGGTCACAGCGCCCTGGACACGCACCAACTGTGATTTGTGGTTGCACCCAAAAGCTCTCTACACCATAAGGCCTTGAGTTGGCACTGTATGTCTCGTGCGAATGCAGTCATTGTGACGCCAGTCCCCTGTCTGCGTCGATCCAATATGTGGCCATCATTTTCTAACAAACAGAACCTCGATTCGTGTGAAAACAGTATTTGATGCCATTGCTGTGACGTCTTTCCAAATACCATTACCGTCTAGCATATTTCTGCACATTAGTGAAAGATATGCGGGGAACTGGATGACGCGCACGTAGCCCATGCCGTAATAAACGGCAACGCACTGTCACCCCTGATAGTGTACGATGTGTTATGCTGTTCCACTGTTGCGCCAAAGCCGAGGAGGACGCTGATCTGTTCTGGTTCAAATGGTTCAAATGGCTCTGAGCACTATGGGACTTAACATCTGTGGTCATCAGTCCCGTAGAACTTAGAACTACTTAAACCTAACTAACCTAAGGACATCACACACATCCATGCCCGAGGCAGGATTCGAACCTGCGACCGTAGCGGTCACGCGGTTCCAGACTGAAGCGCCTAGAACCCCAGGGCCACCCCGGCCGGCTGATCTGTTCTGCAATGTCATTAGGATGAGGTGTCGATCTTCTCGGAGGGTGGTCTGACCAATTCCGTCACATTCTATAGCATTCTGGGAACTATTCTGCACACACCCGTTGCATTATCGAAACACTTCGTCCCACACGAGTAGTACTTTCCCGGATGGAAGCATCACATTCTCTGATGCCAATAATACGTCCACTTTCAAACTCTGTGATTTTTGACGGTAAGGTTCGCACATATTTCTGCTACGTATTCTGCACGTCTGCTCAAGCCACACTGATCCATTACCTTCGGTTTATAGCGACAACGAGAGTCGCGGGAACATCATTGTACCGGTAGGTGGGGTTGCGCATATATATATATATATATATATATATATATATATATATATATATATATATATATATATATATGTGTGTGTGTGTGTGTGTGTGTGTGTGTGACAGAGAACTGACAAACCAACCGTTACATTTCTTTCATTGAAAGTTTCGTACAAAAATATCTTCCAAATTTCCAACTTTTTCTGTGGATTTTTCAAAAATTTCCTATCATACGAAGCTTGTCCCGACGATTACGATAAAAAACAGCCAAATCAGTCGAACGGTTCTCTCAAGTGATGATCTTTCATATATGCGGCAATTGGTATATATAGGTGTGTTGCTGCTGAATCAAAATGTTACCAAGTCTGCGAATTCTACAGTTTGTTTAGAGGTCGAGGTCATCGGTATCCTCCAGAGAGCAAAGGGTTCTCATTTCGTGGACCTCCTAGTCTGCATGAAATGATCAGCGCGGAACTGTCGTATCTGTGATACCTGCGCTGATTCCCGGCGGCTGTCAGTTTCGCACTGCTCCTCGGGTGTCCTCACACTCGCCGCTGCCGGTCCGAAATAACCGAACCGTGGCTGACGGCTCGGAAGCCAACCTGGAAAGCGTCGACCGCGCCGTCAAGTGGGAGCTGGTAATGACAGGCCTTCCACTTCCACTCGGCTGGAGAACCACCTGCGGTGGCGGCGGCGGCGGGGGCGGCACTCAGCGGGGTGGGGGTGGGCCGCCCCCGCAGATAGCGGCGAGCCGGCAGCTCTCACCGCTGATTGCCCGCGCTGCCTCTCAGCCCGGAAAAAGCTTTTAACTCCCGCCATCGGTCTTCTCCTCCTGCCGCCGCCGCCGCCGCCACCGACAACAAACAATGTTTTTTCCCTCGTTTCTTCCACCTCAAATGGGGCCGAAATATAACGGTACAGCAACGGCGGCCCGAGAGCCCGATCTTGAAACGGCTACGATACCGGAAAATTGCCGTCGACTCCAGCAGTTGTTCACTCGATGTAATTATAGCTACAGTAGTGTTGTTGTGGTCTCAACCCCAAAGCCTGCTTTGATACAGCTCTCCATGCCACTCTATCCTGTATAAGCCTCCTCATCTCCGCATAACTACAGCAACCTTCATCAATTTTAAACCGAGTACTGTATTCATCTCTTGACCTCTCTCTACAGTTTTACCCCGCACACTTCTGTCTGACACCAAAATTATGATTTCTTGAAGTCTTAAAATGTTTCCTGCCAACCGATCCCTTCTTTTAGTCAAGTTGTGAAACAAATTTGCTTTCTCCTCAGTTCTGTTCAGTTCCTCCTCATCAGTTACGTTATCTATGGATACAATCTTCAGAATTTCAAGAGCTTTTACTTGTCTGAACGTCCACATTTCACTCCCATACAAGGCTACACTGCAGACAAATATCTACATAAAACACTTGTCTCAACTTTATATTCGATTTTAACAGATTTCTCCTCTTCAGAAACGCATTTCTTGGGTCTGCGAGTCTCATTTTCTAATCTAATTCTCTCAGTATCATCTGATTTGATTCGATTGCATCGTATTACTCTTGTTTTGCTTTCGTTGATGTTCATTTTATATCCTTCTTTCAAGACATTGTCCATTCCGTTCTCCTGATATTCCCAGTCCTTTGCTTTCTCTGACAATGTCGTTGGCAAACTTGAAAAACCTCCCTGAACTACAATAGTTTCTCCAAAGTTTTCTTAGCTTGCGTCTACTGCTTCCTCAATGTAGTGACTGATTAACAACAGGGATAGACTACAACCCCGTCTCATTCGCTTTTCAACCAATGTTTTGCTTTCATTCACCTCAACTCTTGTAACTGTTGTCTAATTCCTGTACTATTTCTAAATAAGCTTTTGCTCGCTGTATTTTAATCTTGCTACCTCCAGAATTTCAAAGAATATATTGCTATCAACATTGTCAAAAGCTTTCCGCAAGTCTACATTTGCTATAAACGTAGGTTTGCCTTTCTTTAACCCATCTTTGAAGAAAAGTCATAGGATCAGTATTGCCTCAAGCGTTCTTACATTTCTCAGCTCCCCAAATGATCTTACCGGAGGCTGGCTTCTACCTGTTTTTCCTTTCTTCTGTAAATAACTCGTGTCAGTATTTCGCAACCACGACTTATTAAACTAATGGTTCTCTACTCATTTTACATCTCATATTTCTGGCATTCATTTATTGCAAATTGGTTGTGACTCGTTCAAGCACCACTGGGTAGCTACCGATTAGCAGTACCTAGCACTTGGTTGTAAAAAAGTTTTCATGTAAATGAAAAATGTTACAGGAGGTGATCGTCTAGAATACGAGTAGGTAATAGGCGGCCCGTGGGCCGAATCCACCCCGTGACTGGTTTCAAAATGACCCCGGTAGAAATTCATGGGATACGTTGTACTCCGTCCAGAATACATTTTCGACTATTTCCGCAATCATCCATTAAAAATATTTTTGACAAATATTTAAAAAGTGCTTGCTAATAGTCTGTGGAAATTAACAGAATAAATTTGAGCCACTCGAATAACCTATGGCCAAAAATAGCGAAGTTACTCGTATCTGCTTATAGACTAGAATTGTCTTCCCAATTGCCGTATTGTGTTTTATTATTTTTTGTATTAACATTAGTAATTAATTCTTGACCATTGTAGACGTCTTAGAACACTACAGTCGTTGAAAGTGAAGTTAATTTATAATGAATTAGCGGCAGCCAGTTGCTTTTATAGCCGTTTATTTTTCAATTATATAATTGTACAGTCATGCTCAAAAGTATCCGAACGACCTGAATTGCATTTCGCCTGATTCGCATGCAACCCACATAACGCAGCTGTCTAGCAGGTCCTCTAATCGCTCCTTGGTACAGTCGTTTGACTATTGAAAATGGTTGCATCAAGTCTCTGTATCGCAATAACTCAAGATGTAAAGTAATACCACGATACTACAAATATCAGAGAACACCTTATAACTGTCCTTAAGGCTCGTAAGCTCCTGAAATGTTACCACTCTCATTATTACGTCAGATAGGTAATGCACGTAGTAAGTTCGTCGTATTCATGATTTCCTCTTCAAAGTAACATACAATACTTATTATTTAACACAAAATGAGATTAAAAATTTAAGTTATTCACGAGCAGCTAGTTGAGAATATGTATGAACTTCAAATGACACGACGAACAGTCTCGTTCTCATATGGATTCAAACCAAGGTCATTCAGACTAAGGAAAGATTTCGTGACTGACGGAAACTAACAGTCATTCCTGATTAGGCATACAGAGAGTGATATACCACGATTTTAGACAGTATCAGTTAGCAAATACCAACTTTAAATTACATAACGCAAGCACTTTTAACGGACGCGAATTCCTACCCAGCACCTATTGTCCCTGTTAACGAACTACGAGAGATGTTAAATATTGCTTCTTAACAAGTAACTTACTTGAATTGGCGAGAGGTAAAGCTTTGTGTTGGACAGGGATTCGAACCCAGAACCTAATCGGATAGATATCGACGCACAATCAACTGTGACATTTCGGATTTTCTCGGCAGTAGCTAGATGTTTTAACTGAAATGACGAGACGAAACATTAATTTTTTTCCTTCCCAGGACTCCAACCCGGCACCTATCGCTGTTATATTCTAGAGAAAACGAACGTTAAATATGGGTTTGTTGCACCAGCAGCGACATGTGAGCATGTTTGAACTAGAAATAATATGACGAAGAGTTCAGTGCTGACTGGCAATAGAGCTCCACACAAAGAGACGTCAGCTACCGAATTTTTCTCCAGCTAGGACTAACATCTTGAACTTATAGTGATCTCGCAAATAGTTCTGTGTCTCACTGGGAGTCAAAAACTTCACATATTGTTAGTGTTGACAAAGAATGAAAATACATTAAAAATCAAAATTGTTATCCACCAGCAGATAGGTGTTCTCATGCTGGAGCTTGATAATACATAATGAAATATTTAGTGCCGGGCCAGGATTCGAACCCATTCACGCACAATATGTGGAGATGTTGAGGAATCTGCAGTTTTGAACAAACAACAAATTGTAGCCGAGCTGTATTGTCACGAAGGGATCAAATTCCGCGTTTAGGGCGGTCTGAGTTGCATTCCCAGTTGAGAACCAACTTTATCGACATACAGAAGCTCAGATAAAAGATGGAATAAGTGTCCTGTGAGACTACATAGCGTTTGTTTCGTCACTAGAAATAAATAACTAGTATAAGAAATGTTACTGGTGACAGAGTTTCTACATGTCGCCACTCCTGACTTTATTGCGGTTCAACCTAACGTCTACTTGGTAGAGAAGGAATATCGTTTTAATGTTAATTTCAGACCACAATGCCATTATATCTTCTTCACTTGGTGTAGCCAGAAGAGAATGAAATCTGTCTCTCCCTATCTAAAATCATTGCCAGAAGTTGGAATCGAACCCAGACCATAGATATACAAACATATCACCAGTCAACCGACCACCAAACCCGCTTTCTCTGTGGCTCATTTTTCTATCGTAACGCCGTTGCGCCACACTGGTTGAGAATTCTGACACACAGGCTCCCTGTAGTAATTTGCAGCATGTTCAGTAAATTCATTTACTTGGTTGACCGAATCACCATGAACTAGCTGCCTCGGCTACCCAGTGCATACATTCGACTTTATTTTGTAATCACCGAAATAAAATCACGTAACTGCCACCCACACAGAACTGCCAACAGTGTAGGATGCAGAAATTATATAGGAAGTGTTTCTTTCCACTTGAGCTACTCTGCTGCGCTATCTCTTTGTTGAAAACGTCGTGCAGTGCACATGTGGTATTTCATAAATAAAGTTTTGTGTTCCTAGAAACCCAAAATTTGCTTGTCAGCGGCGGGAAGAGGTGTTACCTGTTGTGCAGCATTGTAAGTTTTTCACCATTGCACCGAGCGAGGTGGCGCAGTGGTTAGCACACTGGACTCGCATTCGGGAGGACGACGGTTCAATCCCGTCTCCGGCCATCCTGATTTAGGTTTTCCGTGATTTCCCTAAATCGTTTCAGGCAAATGCCGGGATGGTTCCTTTGAAAGGGCACGGCCGATTTCCTTCCCAATCCTTCCCTAACCCGAGCTTGCGCTCCGTCTCTAATGACCTCGTTGTCGACGGGACGTTAAACACTAACCACCACCACCACCTTTTCACCATTGCACTATGAGCCGAAAGTATTTTCTTGCGATTTCCTTATCGATGTTTGATCTGAATGCTTGTAGCTCTTTCACAGAAGGGATAAACACGGTACAGTCAGTGAGACTCGAACTGCGAACCATAACAGACGCTTTTTCACAGGTCAGCACATTACTACAGAGCTGGCGAAGAAGTACGTGCCTTAGCTTCCTCTTACGAGATCAATAGTGTCTAGAACTCGTAAACCGCTGTTTAAAGGACGAGATTAGTTGCGATTTCCACGTGCAACGACTTTCCTGGGCTGAAAACCGTAAATTTACAATCATTTGTTACACCTCAAGCGATAATAACTGAGATTATTCAATGAAAATGACAGGTAAAATCAAGTGAACTTTGAGGCTTAATTCCGTGCACACCAGGAAGTAACTCGTCGATCACAGAGTTGCCAAACATACGTTGCCTTGTTGCCAAATCTCAGTAACAGTACCAGCAGGAAGAAGACGAACCGATGTGATCGTACAGCGGGCTGGGAAGTGACCATAGCTGGTGTCTCCAAGTCGCGGCTGCTACGGCCTGGAATAAGTAATGCGCCTGATTCCAACTTCTGTAACTAGGTTTAGAGACTGGAGCGTAGTTACTAATAATACTCAGAAGTGACTGCAAACTAAGCATCATAAATCAGTAACTCTCATAGTTGTTTTTATATTTCTTTCGTAAGTGTACTCAAAACTAAGAAACTCATTCACAGACGTTTTCGTGCCTCGCCGATAGTCGACCACAACAAACAAATAAAAATAAAAAAGAATGTGTGCGTGTGTGTGATAGAGAGAGAGAGAGAGAGAGAGAGAGAGAGAGAGAGAGAAAGAGAGAGATAAAAATCAAAAAGAATGAGAGAGAGAGAGAGAGTAAAACATTGTTGTAAAGAAATTGAATCATGGTATGTAAAGAAATCTTTCATTAAAATGACACGTTCCACATCATTACGAAATATCGTATTCATGATCTATGAAACAAGAATTGATCTAATTTAATCTAATCTAATCTAATCATATCATATTGATGACTAGCCATGAAGAGTCTTGAATTACCGAAATTTTTGCCAATACCAGTAATCAAATCTAAACTTGAAAATAAAAGACGACAATTTTTGTAATAAACTGGGACTCCTATCAAGACCCTTTCGTCCCTGTTAACTAACCACAAAAGATGTCTGATATACCTCCATTCTGAAGTAACAAACTGTACATGCATTTAAAGATGAAGTGCATGATGTGAAGTTCAGTGACGGAGATACGAACCCAACACGTAATCGGATTGTTGACTAAGTAAAATCAAATGTTACGTATCGGTTTTTCTTACCAGCTGCTAGGTTAGTGAATCTAAAATAAGGATACAAACTTTTGTGCCTAAGCGACAATCGAACTGCACACCTACCGTGCATCCACGAATATAGCTTAAATATCAGTTGCTTACTCACCAACGGTAAGATGTTTGCGTGTTTGACCAGAAACAATGACAGCTATTGCGATTGTTGGCAACACATGAACAGACATTAAACATGCACGTTAATTTTCACTAGCAGGACGGTGTGCACGTGAATACGACGAACTTACTACGTGCATTACCTATCTGACGTAATAATGAGAGTGGTAACATTTCAGGTATGTCATTTATTGTAATAAATGTGAGCTTACAAGCCTTAAGGACAGTCTTATCTGTAATAAGGTGTTCCCTGATATTTGTAGTATCGTGGTATTCCTTAACATCTTGAGTTATTGCGAAACAGAACAGTGGTATCTAGTGGTGACTTGTTGGAACCATTTTCAATAGTCAAGCGACTGTACCAAGGAGCGATTAGAGGACCTGCTAGGCAGCTGCGTTATGTGGGTTGCATGCGAATCAGGTGAAATGCAATACAGTTCGTTCGGATACTTTTGAGCACGACTGTACATGCCTGGCATCCCAACTTGAGAGTTCACATTTATACACTTGTCGTGAACATGATTTCTTTACTAACGGCGTTGCATAATTTTGCGACGGAGGTTTTTAAGACAGCTATCGTGTAACATCATAAATAATAATAAGAAACAATGTTCACGACGCTTTAATAAATGTTAACAGCTCAAAATGGAGTGAATAGAAAATGAATGTACTCCCAGAAATGCGTGCTTTGAATCATAATTTGTTGACTTGGCGTGTCGAGAAAGGGGTGCGATTCATATCGGTCCATTACACCATGAACATTGTCACTGACGCTATAGCTTCGACTCTGTGCAATATGAGCACTGCTGTCACGTCACATGACGAGGCGGTCCGCGAACTTAAGTGTGTGATTGGCGACTCCATGGCGTGTTGTGTGCACCACGACCAAATAGCGGTTAGAATTGGAAGGAAAATCAGCATTGGCCGTATATTGTTGTTTTATTGTCAGCAAAATCGATTTTCGGTCACTTAGTGACCATCCTCAGAGCTGTAATATACAATTAAAATAGGTAGGCACTGGTATCAAGCTATAACCACAAGCTTAGAGCGATCGTTACCTTACACACTGCAACGTTACACGCTCCAATTCGGAGTCCTCTAGCGCCAGAGGGCTGCAAATATGTGTAGGCCTATATGAAGATTAAGGTGTGGAATGTTAATAAAGTTTGTTTTGTCTGTATAGCTTTACAAGTTTTAGCATAAAAAGTTCGGTGGCATTATTTTTCAGCACGCACTCGTAATTCCATGAAAATTTAAGTAGAAACCTTTTCCTTTATCGACACTGAAAGGTATTGCTGTGGGCTATTTGAAAACATTATTTGAGCACTTAGCTGTGAACGTGTTCCAGTCCAGTGATCACATCTCGGAATATTTCTTGAAAGTAGTTAGACAGCTTTAGGTTCTTTAATTATTGGCTTTGGATTTGTGCAGTTTACCCCTACCTCGGGGGTCAAAATGACGCTGGCGGCCATTATTAGGCTGATTTGACATTGTAATTCTTCAAGCGTGACTCGCAGTCTTCTTCAGGTGCTGCCTGATACTGATTCCAGTGTGGAACGAGTCCGGTATTTATGCCTACGTTGTGCTAGGCGTTCCCTCTGCGGTCCGCGCCGCGCATGGCGCTCTGCCCGTGGTGTGCGCCGACCAATAGCAACAGCTGTAGTGTTTTCTTTTCTAGCCGCACCTGTTCCGAACGCTGTGCGCGTACTTTGTGGTTATTATACTTCTCCAGTTCCATGGAACTGGAGAAGGAAGGAGTACTCCCTTCCCTAGATGTACTAGTTAGGAGGAAGGGAGATGGTACGGACGAAAGGAACATTTCGCTGTACGTCTTGTCCCCTCCAAACACGCGCTGACTGCGCCACACTCACGATACTCATAGTTTCCTTCAGAATGACTAATTGTACATAGTTTGAAAATGTACGAACAATGTGCGTCACGGTGTGTACCGCAAACCCACTCACACCGACTTGTACCTGCAGGCCAGCAATTGCCACCACCCGGCACAGAAAAACGGTGTACTCAGAACACTGTTTCACCGGGCACGAAATCTGTCAGATCCGGGTAATTTGGCGACGGAGATAGAACATCTACAATCCGTGAACGAGATTTTCACTCTGCAGCGGAGTGTGCGCTGATACCAAACTTCCTGGCAGATTAAAACTGTGTGCTGGACCGAGACTCGAACTCGGGACCTTTGCCTTTCGCTGGCAAGTGCTCTACCATGTGAGCTACCCAAGCATGACTCACGCCGCGTCCTCACAGCTTTACTTCTGCCAGTACCTCGTCTCCCACTTTCCAACCTTCACAGAAGCTCTCCTGCGAAACTTCTGGAACCATCCCCCAGGCTGTGGCTAAGCCATGTCTCCGCAATATCCTTTTTTCCAGGAGTGCTAGTTCTGCAAGATGATTTGACATTGTAGTAAAGAATTAATCCGGGCCCGGTAGTAAACGTTTACGATTAAATCTACAGAGCACTGCAACGGGCGACTTGGCTGCGCACCAGATATAGCCAAGAGTACGGGAATTCAGAATGCGCCACGGAAGCTCACAGGTACGGACGAAAGGAACATTTCGCTGTACTTCTTGTCCCCTCCAAACACGCGCTGACTGCGTCACACTCACGATACTCATAGTTTCCTTCAAAATGACTAATTCTACATAGTTTGAAAATGTACGAACAATCAAAAAATTGCTCAAATGGCTCTGAGCACTATGGGACTGAACTGCTGTGGTCATCAGTCCCCTAGAACTTAGAACTACTTAACCCTAACTAACCTAAGGACATCACACACATCCATGCCCGAGGCAGGATTCGAACCTGCGACCGTTGCGGGTGCGCAGCTCCAGACTGTAGCGCCTAGAGCCGCTCGGCCACTCCGCCGGCTACGAACAATCGAATGTAGGTCAAAAGTAGTAGTTACTAGACATACGAACAGTCGTAATTAGGATATTACCTCCAGACCTGTGCCCAATTTGTGTTTTTTTCTCTTGTTCCAGGTAAGCCTCCATCGATGATCCACGTCGACAGTAGGAGAGACAATTTCTTTACAACGCCGCGGACATCGTCACAGAGTAAGTCTATGCTGACAATGGTGAATCAGTATAATGTATTTCGATAGCTTTAGACTCTATGGCATAGTGATTGCAGTATTCAGGACCAATTACGTACATTTGATCGGTTTACCTACACACTCGATGAAAACGTTGACGAACTAGTTCAAAATTATGTATCCTTCACAATGAGACAAGTCATACACAGTTTCGGCAAACTTAGCTTTGCCATCGCTAATAGAACAAATGTGAGAGAAAAAAAAGTGGTCCCTGGGGTACGTGTCTCTTGTCAAGGGAGAGAATTCAAGGCAGGTAGAACATGTTGACGATGGTTTCTGCTGGACTGTCTGCATCGCTTTCGTGACGAAGTCATCCCAGACGATGAAACCCTAATACTCCATATTCATTACCAAAGAACAGCGCTGTTTTTCCTTGCACAATTAGTGGCCGGCTTCAGAGAGGTCAGAATTGCGCGGTAACTCATGCTACTTGCATTGACGGTTCAGAAGATTGGACTGCAGGGGTGGAACAGAATTTGTGGTGTAATAAACCATCGGCAGTGAGATCAGTAGAAACGCAGCATTAGCTCAGGTAGTAAAAGATGCTGAAAGAAACTGATAGTGCTTCCCGAACAAAGAAAACCCTATATCTGGATGGTCAGACGACGGCTAGAACATCTCTACCCCGTTACGTTAACCCCGAGATAAATCGTTCGATAGTTGAAATCGATTTTCATACCGCCTCCGATTATCGCTATCGAGTTTCTGTCTCAGCGATTAACGCTCAGCTTCCTAGAAGTTCCGAGATACCGAGATGACCATGCCTCTGAAATTGTTGCAACGACCAACTCGAATGCAAAAAAATGTACAAAATTTTGAAAAACACAGCCCTAAGCCGCGAACACATTTAATTTGTGACCTAGGTTTTGTATTGACTGTAGCAGAGGACACATGGCATCCCCCAGTGGCTTGCAACTCTGTTGCATTTTATTTTAATTCTGACTATCTGACGCTGTCAGGTATGACCACAGCTTTCGTATTTTTTGGTACGTTATGCTGTAACATTCAGTTTTAATTTTGTCCGAAGAAGGTGTCCCTTGTGACACCGAAACCTAGGTCACAAATTAATTGTGTTCACGACGCCTGTGCTTTTCAAAATTTTGTATTATACAACAATCGCTTATTGACAGCCATGTTAAAAACCGCAAAAAATGTGCTGAAATGCAGTGAATCATATATTCAATGGTTTGATTTCGCAAAAGCTGCGTAATTCAGTTCCTTTTATTTAACTGACGACCGGTTTCGGGTATCAGAACCCATTCTCAAATCAACACTGAGCGACTTTTCCAAAGGTCGAAAGACACTATGCAAAAAATTTCATCTCGCTAGCGGTTATCATTACGTAGGAACTAAAGATTGCCTTAATCTTTGGCAGATCATCACCTATGAAGAGAAACAAAAGAGAACTGATCCTCTTCTTGCAGCTGTGCGCCGTAGGTAGTGAAGCGTTCGCACTGCTTGGAAAATATCCAAGTCATTCTAGTTTGTAAGATGGTTGGTCAATCAGATGTACAAAATTATAGGGCTACATCCTGACAGGAGTATGTTGTAGGTTTCGGAATAAGTTTGATGGTTGCTTATCACATCTCTGGAGACCTAAACTCTCCTCTGAAGCAATTAAAATGAAACCCGCCAACAGTGACTGAGTGAAACCCACCACAGTCCGTTCGTCCACAAGTCGTAGAAGACAGGAAATATCGCTCCATCCCTCCCTGCCCCGGTTGATGCCGTGTTGCTTGACTTCCAGAAGGCGCTCGTTACAGTATTCACTGCTGTCGTCAAATGAATAAAATAAGAGACCAGAGTAGTGGGACTTGACTGAGGATTTGCTAGCAAGCGTAATACAGCGTGCCATTCATAATGGAGTGCAACGTCCAGACGTAAAAGTAATTTCGGGCATACCCTAAGGGCTTGTTAAAGCCCGTTGCTTCTCAAAATATTTATAAACGACCTACTGGATAACGTTGGAAGGTCTATCAAACTCTACATGGATGAAAATGCTTATATACAGAGAAGCCACATCACTAGAAAATTATAAAGAAACGCCGGAAGGCTTGCAGATGATTGGCGCTCGCTACAGGGAGTGGCAAATATACCGTATCGCGTATAAGTGGGCAGAGAGTCACATCACGTATGATTACACGATTTCAGAACAAATAAGAGAGACAATCGCCTGCATAGAATATTTAGGAGCCAGCATACGGAAATATTTAAAGTGGAACGGCCACATACACTTCTGGCCATAAAAATTGCTACACCACGAAGATAACGTGCTACAGACGCGAAATATAACCGACAGGAAGAAGATGCTACGATATGCAAATGATTAGATTTTCAGAGCATTCACACAAGTCTGGCGCCGGTGGCAACACCTACAACGTGCTGACATGAGGAAAGTTTCCAACCGATTTCTCATACACAAACAGCAGTTGACCGGCGTTGCTTGGTGATACATTGTTGTGACGCCTCGTGTAAGGAGGAGAAATGTGTACCATCACATTTCCGACTTTGATAAAGGTCGGATTGTAGTCTATCCCGATTGCGGGTTATCGTATCGCGACGTTGCTGCTCGCGTTGGTCGAGATCCAATGACTGTTAGCAGAATATGGAATCGGTGGGTTCAGGAGGGTAATAAGGAACGCTCTGCTCGATTCCAACGGCCTCGTATCACTAGCAGTCGAGATGACAGACATCTTGTCCGCATGGCTGTAACGGATCGTACAGCCACGTCTCGATCCCTGAGTCAACAGATGGGGACGTTTTCAAGACAACAACCATCTGCACGAACAGTTCGACGACGTTTGCAGCAGTATGGACTATCAGCTCGGAGACCATGGCTGCGATTACCCTTGACGCTGCATCACAGACAGGAGCGCCTGCGATGGTGTACTCAACGACGAACCTGGGTGCACGAATGGCAAAACGTCATTTTTTCGGATGAATGCATGTTCTGTTCACAGCATCATGATGGTCGCATCCGTGTTTGGCGACCTCGCGGTGAACGCACATTGGAAGCGTATATTCGTCATCACTATACTGGCGTATCACCCGGAGTGAGGGTATGGGGTGCCATTGGTTACACGTCTCGGTCACCTCTTGTTCGCATTCACGGCACTTAGAATAGTGGGCGTTACATTTCAGATGTGTTGCGAACCGTGGCTCTACCCTTCTTTCGATCCCTGCGAAACCCTACATTGTTGTTGTTGTTGTGGTCTTCAGTCCTGAGACTGGTTTGATGCAGCTCTCCATGCTACTCTATCATGTGCAAGCTACTTCATCTCCCAGTACCTACTGCAACCTGCATCCTTCTGAATCTGCTTAGTGTATTCATCTCTTGGTCTCCCTCTACGATTTTTACCCTCCACGCTGCCCTCCAATGCTAAATTTGTGATCCCTTGATGCCTCAAAACATATCCTAGAATCGATCCCTTCTTCTAGTCAAGTTGTGCCACAAACGTCTCTTCTCCCCAATCCTATTCAGTACCTCCTCATTAGTTACGTGATCTACCCACCTTATCTTCAGCATTCTTCTGTAGCACCACATTTCGAAAGCTTCTATTCTATTCTATTCTCTTATCGTCCATGTTTCACTTCCAAACATGGCTACACTCCATACAAATACTTTCAGAAACGACTTCCTGACACTTAAATCTATACTCGATGTTAACAAATTTCTCTTCTTCAGAAACGATTTCCTTGCCATTGCCAGTCTACATTTTATATCCTCTCTACTTCTACCATCATCAGTTATTTTACTCCCTAAATAGCAAAACTCCTTTACTACTTCAAGTGTCTCATTTCCTAATCTAATTCCCTCAGCATCACCAGATTTAATTTGACTACATTCCATTATCATCGTTTTGCTTTTGTTGATGTCCATCTTATATCCTCCTTTCAAGACACTGTCCATTCCGTTCAACTGCTCTTTCAAGTCCTTTTCTGTCTCTGATAGAATTACAATGTCATCGGCAAACCTCAAAGTTTTTACTTCTTCTCCATGAATTTTAATACCTACTCCGAATTTTTCTTTTGTTTCCTTTACTGCTTGCTCAATATACAGATTGAATAACATCGGGGAGAGGCTACAACCCTGTCTCACTCCTTTCCCAACCACTGCTTCCCTTTCATGCCCCTCGACTCTTATAACTGCCATCTGGTTTCTGTACAAATTGTAAATAGCCTTTCGCTCCCTGTATTTTACCCCTGCCACCTTCAGAATTTGAAAGAGAGTATTCCAATCAACATTGTCAAAAGCTTTCTCTAAGTCTACAAATGCTAGAAACGTAGGTTTGCCTTTCCTGAATCTTTCTTCTAAGATAGTTCTGTAATTTCCACATCTGTCAACACCTGCTTTCTTTGGGATTGGAATTATTATATTGTTCTTGACGTCTGAGGGTATTTCGCCTGTCTCATACATCTTGCTCACCAGATGGTAGATTTTTGTCATGACTGGCTCTCCCAAGGCCATCAGTAGTTCTAATAGAATGTTGTCTACTCCCGGGGCCTTGTTTCGACTCAGGTCTTTCAGTGCTCTGTCAAACTCTTCACGCAGTATCTTATCTCCCATTTCGTCTTCATCTACATCCTCTTCCATTTCCATAATATTGTCCACAAGTACATCGCCCTTGTATAAACCCTCTATATACTCCTTCCACCTTTCTGCCTTCCCTTCTTTGCTTAGAACTGGGTTGCCAGCTGAGCTCTTGATATTCATACAAGTGGTTTTCTTCTCTCCAAAGGTCTCTTTAATTTTCCTGTAGGCAGTATCTATCTTACCCCTAGTGAGACAGGGCTCTACATCCTTACATTTGTTCTCTAGCCATCCCTGCTTAGCCATTTTGCACTTCCTGTCGATCTCATTTTTGAGACGTTTGTATTCCTTTTTGCCTGCTTCATTTACTGCATTTTTATATTTTCTCCTTTCATCAATTAAATTCAATATTTCTTCTATTACCCAAGGATTTCTATCAGCCCTCTTTTTTTTTTAACCTACTTGATCGTCTGCTGCCTTCACTACTTCTTCCCTCAGAGCCTCCCATTCTTCTTCTACTGTATTTCTTTCCCCCATTCCTGTCAATTGTTCCCTTATGCTCTCCCTGAAACTCTGTACAACCTCTGATTTAGTCAGTTTATCCAGGCCCCATCTCCTTAAATCCCCACCTTTTTGCAGTTTCTTCAGTTTTAATCTACAGTTCATAACCAATAGATTGTGGTCAGAGTCCACATCTGCCCCTGGAAATGTCTTACAATTTAAAACCTGGTTCCTAAATCTCTGTCTTACCATTATATAATCTATCTGATACCTTTTAGTATCTCCAGGATTCTTCCAGGTATACAACCTTCTTTTATGATTCTTGAACCAAGTGTTAGCTATGATTAAGTTATGCTCTGTGCAAAATTCTACAAGGCGGCTTCCTCTTTCATTTCTTCCCCCCAATCCATATTCACCTATTATGTTTCCTTCTCTCCCTTTTCCTACTGACGAATTCCAGTCACCCATGACTATTAAATTTTCGTCTCCCTTCACTACCTGAATAGTTTTTTTTATCTCGTCATACATTTCATCAATTTCTTCATCATCTGCAGAGCTAGTTGGCAAATAAACTTGTACTACTGTAGTAGGCATGGGATTTGTGTCTATCTTGGCCACAATAATGCGTTCACTATGCTGTTTGTAGTAGCTAACCCGCACTCCTATTTTTTTATTCATTATTAAAGCTACTCCTGCATTACCCCTATTTGATTTTGTATTTATATCCCTGTAATCACCTGACCAAAAGTCTTGTTCCTCCTGCCACCGAACTTCACTAATTCCTACTATATCTAACTTTAACCTATCCATTTCCCTTTTTAGATTTTCTAATCTACCTGCCCGATTAAGGGATCTGACATTCCACGCTCCGATCCGTAGAACGCCAGTTTTCTTTCTCCTGATAACGACGTCCTGTTGAGTAGTCCCCGCCCGGAGATCCGCATGGGGGACTATTTTACCTCCGGAATATTTTACCCAAGAGGACGCCATCATCATTTAATCATACAGTAAAGCTGCATGTCCTCGGGAAAAATTACGGCTGTAGTTTCCCCTTGCTTTCAGCCGTTCGCAGTACCAGCACAGCAAGGCCGTTTTGGTTAATGTTACAAGGCCAGATCAGTCAATCATCCAGACTGTTGCCGCTGCAACTACTGAAAAGGCTACTGCCCCTCTTCAGGAACTACATGTTTGTCTGGCCTCTCAACAGATACCCCTCCGTTGTGGTTGCACCTACGATACGGCCATCTGTATCGCTGAGGCACGCAAGCCTCCCCACCAATGGCAAGGTCCATGGTTCATGGGGGGAACCCTACATTTCAGCAGGATAATGCACGACCGCATGTTGCAGGTCCTGTACGGGCCTTCCTGGATACAGAAAAGGTTCGACTGCTGCCCTGGTCAGCACATTCTCCCGATCTCTCACCAACTGAATACATCTCGTCAATGGTGGCCGAGCAACTGGCTCGTCACAATACGCCAGTCACTACTCTTGATGAACTGTGGTATCGTGTTGAAGCTGCATGGGCAGCTGTACCTGTACACGCCATCCAAGCTCTGTTTGACTTAATGACCATGCGTATCAAGGCCGTTATTACGGCCAGAGGTGGTTGTACTGGGTACTGATTTCTCAGGATCTATGCACCCAAATTGCGTGAAAATGTAGTCACATGTCAGTTCTGGTATAATATATCTGTCCAATGAATACCCGTTTATCATCTGCATTTCTTCTTGGTGTAGCAATTTTAATGGCCAGTAGTGTAAATATAGCAGGTAAGGTAGAAGCCAGACTGAGATTCACTGGATGAATACTCGCGTGAAGCTCACCAGCGAAAGAGGTCGCTTTAAAATACTTGTTTCACCAATTCTCGAATATTGCTCGTCAGTCTGGGTTCCGTGTAGACACAGAGAAGATTATCACTGGTTCATTTAGTAAGCGTCCTCGAGACGCTCATCCATCTCCTGTGGCAGACGCTACAAGAGAGGAATTGTGAATCATAAGGGGGGCGGGGGGTTACTGTTAAAATTCTGTTACTGTTAAAATTCCTGGGAGAGTCAAAGTATATTGCTTCGTCACACTTACTTGTATATCTCGCGGAAAGAACGTGAAGGTAAATTTAGAGAGATTCGAGCTGATAAGGAGGCTTACCAACATGCCGCAGATGGTCCGCGATTGGCACAAACCAAGGCGGGCGTGTTGACAAAGTGTCAAAGTACCCTCCACCACACACGACAATGTAGTTTACGGTGTATACGTATAGATACAGATATAGCTCTACAAAAGTACTCCAATAATATAGGGAAATTAAAAATTGAAGCAATACTTGCATTCGAAAGGACGGCGGTTTGAAAGTCCATTCGCGCTTTCAGTGTTACATTTTTCTGTGGCTTTACTAAACCGCGTACGCCGTTTGCCGAGGTGTTTGATTTGAAAAGCATGTATCTGATTTCTTTCCCCATTCTTGTCCATCCGAGCTTGTGCTCCAACTGTAATGAACTCGTTGTCGACGAGGCGTTAAACGCTGTTTTTCCTCGAAGAAAATAAATACCGGCAGCCGTAATTTTATCAGTTATTTTATTCGACTAACAGTTTCGTTGCCCCATTGGCGCCATCTTCAGGTCTTTATACACACAGCTAGATGAGTCATCTAGACATCTGTGCTGTTATAGGGATCACTGATTTCAACTGGTTTCCGTAGATTACTTCTCTGGAGTCGTACCTCTAACGACAACGGTATTTATTTTCTTCAAGCCTTTGACCAGCCGCAGTCCCACTTCATTTACACAAGATGGAAGTTCAGATGCTATTCTGCCTTTTCTTTATAACTGTTAGTTGATCCAGATGGATAACAACAGGTAGGTAGCGTAAGTGTCCCTTAGGATGCAAAATAGGAAAGTGACACAGAACAACAACTAACTGCATAGACCAACAGTTGATTTGTTCTGTACGTGTCACGAACCGGGATTTTCCACTTAACGTAAGTCAGCCACAATATGCATTGTGATGTAATGAGATTTAGTCGAGGTTATAAGGCCGCAAGGGGGCGGGACTACCAATTATCCGGTCGCATGGGCCTTGTTCCAGGGGAAGGCAGCATACCGGTTCTCAAAGGGCGAACCGTTATTAAATCGGTTCCCTGTCTCTTCTGTAGGCACCAAAATTTCATACCCCTGCAAAATAAAAAAAAAAACCTGAATATTGTGGATCAGTTATGAGATATTGACCGCGGCAAGAGAGGAGATGAAAAACGAGACAACATATAGGCATCATTCCGTCCGTTCTCTTCGACGCTTCACACCTTCAAATTAAACAGAACGCAAACATTTTACGTTACACGCACTTAAATGAATCTGCTGTAATCTAGACATTGTGGGTTCAATGAAAGCAGCTTCAGAAATGCCAGAAGACTTAATATTTCTCTGATCAAAATGGCTTTAACAATATCTAATTTTCAATGAATATTTATTTCTTAGAACGTAACACACTTCTGAAAAGCAATCATTTAGAGCACTTATTAACAAAACGCCAATGGCTATGAATATACTTTGAGGTCAAAAAAGTCGTGCGACATCTCCTAATATAGCGTCGGACTTCCTTTTGCCCGGCGAAGCTCAGCAAATCGACGTGGCATGGACTCAACAAATCGTTGGAAGTCGCCTGCAGAAATACTGAGCCTATAGCCTTCCATAATTGCGAAAATGTCGCCAGTGCAGAATTTTGTGCACGAATTTTCCCTCGATATGCACCATAAATGTTTGATGGGCTGCCAAATCATGAACTTGAATTGCTAAGACTGTTCTTCAGACCAATCGTGAATAGTTGTGGCCCAGTAACATGGCACATTGTCATCCATAAAAATTCCTTCGTTGTTTCGGAAAATGAGGTCGGTGGCTGGCTGCAAATGGGCTACAAGTAGTCGAACATACCAATTTCCAGTCAATGATCGTTACACCTGGACCAGAGGACCCAGTCCATTCCATGTAAACACACCTCACACCGTTATGGAGCTACCATCAGTTTGCGTAATGCCTTTTTGACAATCTGAGTGCGTGGCTTCGTGGGGTCTGCATTACACCCGAACCCTACCATCAGTTATTACCAGATGAAATCGGAACTCATCTGACCATGCCACAATTTTCCAGTCGTCTAGGACCCATCCGATATGGTCACGAGCCCATGAGAGGCGCTGCAGGCGATGTCGTGCTGTTAGCAAAGGCACTCACGTTAGCCGTCTGCTGGCATAGCCCATTAACGCCAAATTTCGCCGCACTGTCCTAAAGGCCGCGTTCGTCGTAGGTCCCACATTGATTTCTGCGGTTACGAGAAGGATGTCGGCCACTGCGTTGTCCGTGGTGAGAGGTAAAGCCTGGAATTTGCTATTCTGGACACATTCTCGTCACTGTGGATCTGTGAATATTGAATTCCGTAGCGATTTCCGAAATGGAATGTCCCATGCCTGTAGCTATAACTGCCAGACGGCATTTAATGTCTGTTAATTCCCATCGTACGACCATAATCACGTCGAAAACTATTTCACATGAATCGACTGAGTACAAATGACAGATCCGCCAACGCACTGTCCTTTTACATCTTTTTTGTGCGCGATACTACCGCCGTTTTTATGTGTGCGTATCTCTATCTCAAGGCTTCTGTCTCCTCAGTGTATACAGCCGTCACAAAAGCTATTGTGAAGTGGCACTAATAAATGTACCCGACACTAATCGGCTATAATCCTCCCTGAATTGTTTCTTCTGACCAAAGAAAGGCGTCTGTGAACTTACTCAACCTATCAGTACTAGCTGAACTACTTTGTCGCTGCTTTGATGAACGATGAAGAAGACGCAATTTCCACTTCTACGAGTAAGGCTGCCACCGTTATATTCCTCTCCTATTTCGTCTACGTTGTGCAGAAATTATCTCTCCTTATTACCTGCACATTTCTTCTCGAGAACGTAAAATATGTATAAAATACCAATTCTGGCAGAAACGTGTGTATACAGGGTGATAATTATTGAACTATATGAAATAAAATCATCCTAATTTCTGAATGGTTTACGTTGGGACGTTCAAATTGCACGGTTGGCCGAGGGGAATGATGGGAATTAGTATGCGCTGTATGGTTTGGTTTACCAACCAAGTCCACTTTCATTTGGATGGATTCTTCAATAAGCAAAGTTGGCGCATTTGGGAGACCGACAACCGCATTTCGCGATCGAGAAGTTTCTTCACTCTCAACAGGTGACCGTGCGATGTGCAACGTCCAGTCACAGAATAATCGCTGCGACATTCCCTGATGGTAATGTGACTACCGAAAATTTTGGGAGATGATTTCATCGCCATTATCCAAAGTGAACCTGATTTCGACAAGACGTGGTTTATACAAGGTGTAGCTCGACTCCATCGAAGCAGGAGAGTGTTTAATGTCCTGTAAGAGCACTTTGGGGACCGCATTCTGCCTCTGGGGTACACAGAGGCCACTGGCATGGCCTCGACTGGCCGTCATGTTCTCCGGAACTGAACACATGGGACTCCTTTCTGTGGGGCTGTATTAAAGGCAAGGTGTACGGCAATAACCCCAATACCGTTGCTGAACTGAAAACAGCCATTCAGGAGATCATCGACAGCATCGACGCTCCGACACTCCAGCGGGTCATGCAGAATTTCGCTACTCGTCTGCGCCACATCATCGCCTGTGACAGGCATATCGATCATGTCGTAACCTAAATCAGAATATCAGTAGTGACGTTTGCGTGTTGAATAATGTGTGTGCACGTCGTAGTTTGTAACTAATTTGCGGTTTTTTCATATAATTTAATAATTGTCACCCTGTAGATATACACATTTATTCATACAGGCTGCATTACGGCAATGAAGGTGTATAGATCCCAGATTAACGTAACGCGCGGTTGTTTGATGCAATTAATAATATGCATTTCAACTCATGCTAATAACAAAGTCATTAATCTGTTCGACGAAGTTGTCTATCAGTAGACCCTTTATGCTTCTCCTAACCGTTCTTTGTTAGTAGGTAAACTTTGCATGGCTGAAAGCAAGTTATTCAAAACGCGTGTTCCTGAATAATGAACAAGTTTCTGAACCTATTTGCCTTTACATATTTATGTAGACCATTCTTTTCTCTAGAAGTGAGTTGTTAATTGAAAAAGAGATATATTAATTATGCAAAATCTGATTAGTGAATAAATTTTGGGGCAAGCAGTATTCAGCCCTCGAAAATGCGTCTGCAAGACGTTCTTCAATTCACACCACAAATCATTCTGTTCACACGCCTTTGGACTATGATCTTGGAGAACGGCACTAAAACATTCAAGCTGGTTGCAACAACATGCGTCCTCCCTAGTCGCTCCATACGCAGCAGGATCTGTTGATATGTTACTGTAGAACTGAGACTGAGTTCCTCAGACGATCGAAAATGGTTCAAAAGGCTCTGATCACTATGCGACTCAACATCTGAGGTCATTAGTCCCCTAGAACGTAGAACTTCTTAAACCTAACTAACCTAAGGACATCACACACATCCATGCCCGAGGCAGGATTCGAACCTGCGACCGTAGCGGTCGCGCAGTTCCAGAATGAAGCGCCTAGAACCTCTCGGCGCCTCAGATGATCGCCTGGTACACAGGCGTCTGAACTTAGCTCTCCTGAAATAGCAATGACACGTGGATGTCCGCAGTTTCCTCTACTATTACGCGAAGGCAGCTGCCTCAAATGAGACATAGGGAAGACCAAATGCCTCGTGATCAATAGACATATACAGGGTGAGTCACCCAACGTTACCGCTGGATATATTTCGCAAACCACATCAAATACTGACGAATCGATTCCACAGGCCGAACGTGAGGAGAGGGGCTAGTGTAACTGATTAATACAAACCATAAAAAAATGCACGGAAGTATGTTTTTTAACATAAACCTACGTTTTTTTAAATGGAACCCCGTTAGTTTTGTTAGCACATCTGAACATATTGACAAATACGTAATCAGTGCCGTTTGTTGCATTGTAAAATGTTAATTACATCCGGAGATATTGTAACCTAAAGTTGACGCTTGAGTACCACTCCTCCGCTGTTCGATCGTATGTATCGGAGAGCACCGAATTACGTGGGGATCCAAAGAGAACGGTGATGGACCTTAGGTACAGAAGACACTGGAACAGCACATTACGTCCACATGCTAACACCTTTTTATTGGTCTTTTTCACTGACGCACATGTACATTACCATGAGGGCTGAGGTACACGTACACACGTGGTTTCCGTTTTCAATAGAGTGTGTCCCGACATGTCAGTCCAATAGATGTTCAATGTGGTGGCCATCATTTGCTGCAAACAATTGCAATCTCTGGCGTAATGAATGTCGTACATGCCGGAGTACATCTGGTGTAATGTCGCCACAGGCTGCCACAATACGTTGTTTCATATCCTCTGGGGTTGTAGGCACATCACGGTACACATTCTCCTTTAACGTACCCCACAGAAAGAAGTCCAGAGGTGTAAGATCAGGAGAACGGGCTGGCCAATTTATGCGTCCTCCACGTCCTATGAAACGTCCGTCGAACATCCTGTCAAGGGTCAGCCTAGTGTTAATTGCGGAATGTGCAGGGTTATCATTATGCTGATACCACATACGTCGACGCGTTTCCAGTGGGACATTTTAGAGCAACGTTGGCAGATCATTCTGTAGAAACGCGATGTATGTTGCAGTGCTCTCCGATACACACGATCGAGCAGCGGAGGAGTGGTACTCAAGCTTCAACTTTAGGTTACAATATCTCCGGATGTAATTAACATTTTACAATGCAACAAACGGCACTGATTACGTATTTGTTTATATGTTCAGATGTGCTAACAAAACTAACGTGGTTCCATTTAAAAAAACGTAGGTTTGTGTTGAAAAACGTACTTCCGTGCATTTTTTTATGGTTTTGTATTAAACAATTACAGTAGCCCCTCTCCTCACGTTCGGTCTGTGGAATCGGTTCGTCAGTATTTGATGTGGTTTACGAAATATATCCAGCGGTAACGTTAGGTGACTCACCCTGTATATATGCAGCAGGGAGAGTCAACCCAGAGCAGCAATATATCGAATTTTTCGCACACTCAAAATGCATCGTTTGCTGATTAACTGGAAGATAGGATTACAGTCGTATCGGGATCAGAGTCGAGTGTACTCGAAGCAGCTACAGTATGAAGAAGAATATAGTTTGCAATTGCGACTATAGCAAGGTTTGAAGCAGTTATTTGGGCAGCTGGTACTCATCCCACATACGAGGTACGAACAAACAGAAAAAAGTTATAGTTATTGTTTACAGAGAATGATATTCTTGCTTAACAAATATCAAAACTGAATTATTTAACTGTAGTAGAGTATATATAGGCGTGTGTTGCGTCGATGTTTACACATGAAACCACACAAAATTCAGCTACTGAAGCTCTTCGTGGAGGTGACAAATTACAACTTGCAGAGTTCCGTAATCTCGTTCTTGGAAAGATGGAGGACGACAGTTCTCTTCCACACTTAGTGTTTAGTAACGAGATAACATTCCATTTATATGGAAAGGTGAACCCTCATAATATGAGAATATGGGGTCCGGAACAACCACATGAAGATGTACAGCGTGAGAGGTACTCTCCAAAATTTAATGCATTTTGTTCCGTTCACGGAGAAGGTATAAGGTCAAGTTTTCCTTGCCGAGAACACTGTTACAGGAAGCACACATCTCGATATGCTTGAGAACTTCCTTTTCCCATAGTTGGAGACTGATTCGATGGACTTCATTTACTGACAGAATGGAGCACCGCCACACTATCGTCTGGAAGTGCGGGAGTTTTTAAATCAAAGTAGTGCGGAACGATGGATGGGTCGCATTGGACCAAATGATGTAGCCTTACATAACTGGTTCCCAAGGTCACCGGACCTGACTGTGTGCGATTATTTCTTGTGAGGATTTATAAAAGACTCTGTTTATTTGCCCCCGTTACCAACAACAATGAATGAATTGAGACATCGCATAACAGCAGCTGTGGAAGCTGTAACTCAAGACATGCTCGCTGCATTATGGGAACAATCTGAATGCCGCGTTGACATATGTCGTGCATCTTAAGGTGGAATGTTGAACACCTATGAAAAGGTATGAAAAAAAGCTTTTTGAGTTTCCAGTTTATCAAAAAACAAAATTCATTATATATGGTTTTTAGTTTCAGAAATATAGACGCGCCTACGCTGTAGTAGATAATCAAATGCTCTTTTACCATGTTTGAGCAACTTGCAGTCCATTGTTTTTAACTATGGATTACTTTGTGGCAGAATTGTCACATATCGCTTTGCTATAATAGATAAAATGGGTAGTCTAATGTTCTGTTCTAGCGGGAGGTGCATAGTTCGCACCTTCTGGAGTAAGATTCGTCAATTTCTCTTCCTGGAGGAAAGGCTGAGGGGATATGCGTGAGCCCAGAGTAGCCTCAACACTTTGAATACGGGACTGCTGAAGACCTACTGTTGCGCTGCTGGTTCGCAGAACTCCTGGGCCACAAAGTGGCTGGTTTCCGTTGTCAGGTCCATTCAGTGTTGCTGGTGTGACGAATCAGTATTTTCTGTTGGTGTTTGGAAACACTCGACACCGATAGACTGGCGTTTTCAGTGTGGGAAATTCCAGAATCTCACGGTCCGGATGATATAAACCAATTAGACTGGTAATCAGCATAGGCGCCGTGGGGTCAATGTATGAACCAAGGTGTGACGACACAGCGTATACAGGGTACCTACCTCTGGCCCTGAGGCCAAACGTCGAGAGACAGAAGAACCGGGTCGCAGCCTGGTGCAGTTTTCAAAAATGTTCAAATGTGTGTGAAATCTTATGGAACTTAACTGCTAAGGTCATCAGTCCCTAATCTTACACACTACTTAACCAAAATTATCCTAAGGACAAACACACACACACATGCCCGAGGGAGGACTCGAACCTCCGCCGGAGCCAGCCACACAGTCCATGACTGCAGCGCCGTAGACCACTCGGCGGTGCAGTTTTCGTTGAATCGTTCGAGTAAGTGTCGCTTTTTAGCGTTAGCACCATCTTTGCTCCGAGCAGCCCACAATTTTTGAGACTATTTCCACAACTTGAGTCAGTTTTCAATGTTTCACTTCTTTTCGATTTTGCATCCAGGTTTAACTTGCGTTTGTAAGCTGCTCAGATTTTGGAATGTCAGTCAGTTTTACAGCAATTTTCTGTTGAATTAGAAGTATCCACCATTTGTTAGCAGAACAGCCTGTCCCAAGTGAGCTTTGCGCAGGCAATCACTTATTGTAGTTTTGAGCATTCCATTGTGGAATATAATTTTTTAAATTTTTGGAGGTAACTTTTCTTTCATCAAGCTACAAGAAGACAACCACTCTGGTCACAATTACGAGAAAATATTCATTTAATTGTGAAGCGATTTAGAGAAATCCAGTGTATGAAGGAATTGATTTGTTTTTCTCCTTTTCTTTAGTCCTACAGCAAATTTGGTCAGGCAAGCCACAAATAACAAATATGACCGATTCGTTCTGCATAACTAAATTGAGCATTCCCTTATAAAGCAGGAGCCCCTGCACGTAATAATATATGTGTGGTAGAAAATTTAATTAATTTACATACCAAACGATTGATGAAAATTGCTCTCATTTATATTTAACAGTTTTGGAATCACAGAGGAATTTCAATTACGGTGATTAGCGATTTACTGGGTTAAAGTAATATAAATATCACGCTAGTTTGTTTATCGTTTGTGTGTTGAGCACATAAGTGTGGTTGGCGGACAGCACTCTCCACTGCCAAGATCCAGCACGTCACACGCTCACACGCACAGGACGACTGACACACGGTTCACGTTTCAACTTTTCTCTGCACGAAGGAGAGCGATTTGGATACTGACACAGGTTACTGTTCCCCATGCAGTAAAAGTGGAATGATTCTTTCAGTACACCGAGCGAGGTGATGCAGTTGTAAAGATTTTCGAGAGAAGGAGCGTTCGAATCCCCATCCCAACATGCAAATTTATGTTTTCTGTGGTTCTCCAAATCGCCTGAAGTGAATGACGGGTAGTGCCTTTGAAATGGAGATGGACTAGCATGTGTTCCGTCTTTAGTGACTTCATCGTCCTTCCTTTCCTTTGGGTTTCTTCACTTGATGGCAAAGACTTTACGTCTATATTTTGCCACCTCAAGAACGTTTGTGTGGACTAGTCGAAATTAATACTTATCGGTAAATAGTGTGGTACCTTCAGCCAGTTTTGGAGAGACCATTGTCGTCACACTTTTTTCTGGCTTTATATTGCGGCACGTTTAAGGCTGAGGGGGAAGCACCGCCATTTTAATTTTTTAAGTGTTGGTTTGGAGGCGTCCAAGGAAGACTTGAAAAGAATCTCCTAACTGTCCGCTTAATGTCGGCCAGTCACAAGGGTCATCAGCATACCTGTAAGCGCTATAGCGTAAACGTCTGAATCAATAAGTGGCGACACAGCTTATACAGTGTAACAGCCTCTGGGCAGTTAATGGGTCGTTTTGGCAGGCTTCCCCTGCGTTTTAGTGTGTTAAGAGAAATTCTTGGTTGTGACTGTGGCGAAAATACAGAATCTTCCCCTCCGAGTAGTGGCTTTCTGGGAGTGGAGATGAACAAGATGGAGTCGAAGAGTCAGTGCGGGAGGGTGACTGTTTAACTGCCTGTGTTCGTGTTGTAATTAGTCTAATCTTCTCTTCGCGGCAGTCCTTAGAGCGCTGCGTAGCGAGCTGAAACACGTTTCTAGCTTTATCAGCTGAAATGTGCAGCTTGCAGGGATCATTGCTGTGAGTGTGACGTGCTGGGGCTCGGCAGTGGAAAGTGCTATCTCGCCGCAGCACCCAGGTATGAAGACAGGTATAAGCCTTATATCGGCTTAACTCAGCAAATTGCTAATCACAGTAACTGAAAAAGCTCTGTGATTTCAAGGATCTATTGAATGCAAATGAGAACAGTTCTCATTAAACTTTTTCATACAAATTAATTAAATTTCATGACACAAATGTCTACTTCCATTTAGGGCCACCTGTCTTACAACGGAAGAACGTCACAGTAAGAGCACAGTTCAGTTATGTAGAAGAAATCCGTCGTATTTGATATTTACTGAGCGTCGGCTAATCTGAACTGTTGTAGGACGATAAAAAAGGGGGAGATACAAAATTATTTTAAACAATGCATTTATTGTTTATAAATTTCAGCACTATTAAAACTGATACAGAAATGATTGATTACTTGAAGCTCAATGAAAGAGCAATAATGTCTGAGAAATATAACAAATTACGCTGAAGGAAAAAAATCGCAACACCAAGAATTATTAATATCGATTAATGAAATTTCAGGAATACGTCTGTCAAGGTAAAGTATTGAAGTGATTAACGTTACAAGCTCGCAGGTTAACGTAAGCACAGATAAGCCTTTGAAAATGTGAAATGCAGGTCCATTAATAATCAGTGTAGCCACCAGAATGTTCAAAGCAAGCGCGCCGACGTGGATGCACTGTGTTGCGCAGGTGTTGGATGTCAGTTTTTGCTATGGAGTTCCATTCATGTTGGACTTGGTTGGTCAATACAGGGACGGTTGAAGCCGTTTTCGAATGACGCTAGAGTTTTCGTCAGATGATGTCCCATGTGTGCTAGATCGGAGACAAATCTGATGATCGAGTGGGCCAAGCAACATGTTACACTCTGTAGAGAATGTTGGGTTTAAACAGCGTTATGTGGCTGAGCGTTAACCTGTTGGAAAACACCCCCTGAAATGCGGATAATAAAAGGCAGCACGAAAGGTCGAATCACCACGCTAACGTGCAGTTTTGCAGTCAGGATGCGTGGGATAACCACAAGAGTGCTCCAGCTGTCATACGAAATTGAAACCTTGACCATAGCTCCAGGTGTAGGTCCAGTGTGTGTAGCCCGCAAACATGTTGATTGGCACGGAGACTGTTGTGTTGGCAGAAGACCCAACACCGTGTTACTAGTGGTGGCCGAAATGCACGCGTTTTAGCTCACGCAGGGTGGCGTGAGGAGGGAAGAACAATACTGACGTGAGATCTGGACCATGGCAAGGAGAAAGAGGACGTAATTATTTTGATAACTTTGACCCATTAATGATGAACGTTGTTCTTGACGGTACATGATGCACAATATTATCTGTTCAGAATACATTCTAGTAACTGAATATGGCGCCTTGCTAGGCCGTAGCAAATGGCGTAGCTGAAGGCTATGCTAAACTGTCGTCTCTGCAAATGAGAGCGTCTGTAGACAGTGAACCATCGCTAGCAAAGTCGGCTGTAGAACTGGGGCGAGTGCTAGGGAGTCTCTCTAGACTAGACCTGCCGTGTGGCGGCGCTCGGTCTGCAATCACTGATAGTGGCGACGCGCGGGTCCGACGTATACTAACAGACCGCGGCCCATTTAAAGGCTACCACCTAGCAAGTGTGGTGTCTGGCGGTGACACCACAGAGACATAACCAGATTTCATCAGAAAACACAACAGGCCTCCACCTTGGCCACCAGTGAGATCTCGCTTGATATCGCTGAAGTCGCAAATGCCGATGGTTTCGGATCAGCGGAATGCACGATACAGGGCGTCTGGTTCGGATTGTCCTTGAAGCAACCGATTTATGTCACTGTGGAAGCCATTGGAAATCTACAGTAGAAATGGTAATGACATGTACAATACTAAGTATCCTCTGGCGTGTGCATCTGTATAACAGTACTCTCTCTATCGTTTCACTCTGAAAAGCAAATGGGAAAAATAAACACCTAAATCATTCCATTCATCTCTGAAAAGCAAATGGAAAAAATAAACACCCAAATCTTTCGGTGGAGTCTCAATTTTATCATGATGGTCATTTTCTTTATGTAGGTGGATGTCATCGAACTATTTTGACATTCGGAGGAGAAAGTTGATTGAACTTTTGTGAAAAGTTTTCGCGCAACGAGAAAGGCCTTTGTTTTAATCATTGTCATGCCAACCCGCTAATCAAATCCGTGACACTGCGGGATTGGTATGTACTAGGATGTGGTGAAAAGTAATGCCTCCGAATTTATTCTGTTCCCAATATCGTTGAGGTATTACGCGTCATGCATGTTACTCGGTCGACTTCCTGCTTCAGCAACCCTCTGAATTGTAGCGTGTAACTTGGCGGTGCGTAACCTAACTATGTCGGTGCGTGAGAAAGAGCGTGCTGTAATCGAATTTCTAACCACAGAAAATGCGCCTGCATTAGAAATCTTTAGAAGAACAAAATTGTTTATAGTGATGGATGCCTCGACATCAGTAATGTGTGCTACTGGGTTGTTCGTCTGGTAATGAAAGAAACGGTGGTTCTAACTTCAACGAGTGTGACAGAGCTCGGGGTGTTTCAGGAACCTATAGAACGCCTTTGAGGAACTTCACTTTGGTAGTAAAGGAGCGGTATTAGCAGAAGTGAGGTTGTGGCTCCGTCACCAAGTCAAACGCTCTGCAGTCACGGTATCAACAAACTGGTCTCTCGGACGGTATAAACGTGTACGTCGCCAGGGTGACTATGATGAGAAATAAATATGTAGAGATGAAGAATAGAGATATAGAGATGTGGAATGTTAATTAAGCTTCTCTTATTAAAAAAAACTTAAAGAGTTTTCACATGAAGCAATTCGGAGCCATTATTTTTCAGCACGCCCTCATAAATATACACTTTAGACAGAAATCGGAAGCACCACAGCCAACTCAAAAAAGAAAAAGTTTGCTGCAATGGCTGACTATTAATTCTTTCATATGTAACTGGGTTTTTTTGCTTCAGAAAAGTTCTTATTTGGAACATGCCGTAACTATTTTCTCAGTAATAAACGGAGACTACAGTTGTCCTTCAGGATAGCGAAGGCGGTTATCACTGAAACAAGCAGGTTTTATTTACATCGGTTCTTTTAGTCTCCAGTTTAGACTGACTGTTAAAACCATTCAAATTAACTGGTTTGTGAAATAACCGACCTTCGGTTTGCTTACAGTGATAAACGTAGACTTCGAACAATGACTGACAAGCTCTAATGAAGACGAAGGAATAGGAGATCGCGATCGATAAGAAGTTGAGGCTGCGACAGAAATCTGTCTGCGGCAAAGATTGCAAAGGTGCAAGAGACGGGCGCGGCGACAGCGAGAGCGGAAGATCACAAGTTGTTGAGTTACCTGCATAGTCACTAATGATTGGCGTAAATTTTTCACTATGAAGCAGCTACATATTAATCGTTCAATTATTAATCCAGGTTTATTGCACGTCAATAAAATTATTGGTGTGTCTATCCAAGTTACTTCTCTTGGCAGGAACATTGTGGATTTTTAATCCTTATATGGTGTCGCAAGTTTGTTGTGCCTCCTCTCGTTTTCAATCTTTTAAAGCAAATGGAGCATTGCACTTCATGGTACCGCACTCAGTAAGCGACTTCCACAAATGAGGTTCAAATGGCTCTGAGCACTATGGGACTTAACATCTGTGGTCATCAGTCCCCTAGAACTTAGAAGTACTTAAACCTAACTAACCTAAGGACATCACACACGTCCATGCCCGAGGCAGGATTCGAACCTGCGACCGTAGCAGTCGCGCGGTTCCGGACTGAGCGCCTAGACACAAATGAGGGACGACACCATTCTGTAATATTACTGATGCCCGAAGACGATAGCAAGGAACTATCGAGTACGCCAGATGCGCGCAAGTCTTGTACACTGCATGTTCACACGTACTGCTAGTAGGTCACACCACACCGCAACAGGAACCTTATTGTCTCTGCAATGCTGTATCGATTCTTATGTCATGCCACGTTTTTGTTGTTAATTTGTAACTGTAGGTATTCTTATTAAAATAGGACTGGATACACATTTTACGAATACACATTACTCACATTTAAAAGAAAAAAGTTTTATTTAAAACCAAAAGATTTTACACTGCTGTTAAGAAAAAAATCAGGTTTTCCCTCGGTTATTACTAAAAAATAAAAAAAAAACTATTATAACTGAGAGCAAAATTAATTCCGAAAAATACCGGTTATTCAAAGCTTAAATACCGGTATTAGTTTCCGTGCCTAGTGCAGTATGGAACTCAACAGACGGAAAGAAAAAATGCAGCACCCATAAGGAGTTGAGCGACATAAATGAAAGATGATAGGCGTGTTTCTACATCTGAAAGATGACGTCTATTCAGATTTCACATCGATGGCATAACAGTGGCGCTAGTAGTGCCACTATGAGGATGGAAATCAGGTTTGCTTTAAATACGCGCTGTAACAATCGTGAGCGTTACTTACCTTTGATGTTGGACGTGATGAGTTGATATTAGTGAAGTATGCCTTTAATTCGACAAAAACTTTATTATCAATATCTCAATGAGTTTGAACGAGGTCGTGTAATAGGGATAAGGTTCAAATGGTTCAAATGGCTCTGAGCACTATGGGACTCAACTGGTGAGGTCATTAGTCCCCTAGAACTTAGAACTAGTTAAACCTAACTAACCTAAGGACATCACAAACATCCATGCCCGAGGCAGGATTCGAACCTGCGACCGTAGCGGTCTTGCGGTTCCAGACTGCAGCGCCTTTAACCGCACGGCCACTTGCCGGCTAGGGATAAGGGAAGCAGGATGTTAGTTCTGTGATATTGCAGAAGAACGCGGCAGGAATGTAGTCGTTGTACATGATTGCCGGCAGCGGTGGTCGATAGAATGTACGGTCACAAGAATATCGGGCTCTGGGTGGCCACGTGGGACTATCGAGAGTGCAAGCTAACATCCCAAAGATGTTGTGGCTCACATGCGGTTCCTCTTCGTTGAAATGTCTTGGCTCAAACTCGTCTAGGGGTTGAACCTCGCGTGTCGCATTACACGCCCTAAACTAGATACTTGTGCCCCTTTGGTTAAATTGTCTGGCTGATGGCAAGTTTGCGAAGTACAAAGTTAGTATAATATATAATAACAGTAATAATAATATCGGGAACTAAATTAACGACCCATAAATCATGTAGGCCACACAGTTGCGACTTGGTAGGAATAATGTTTATTCAGAAAGCAAACTAATAGGAAAGGTTGTCGTATTTAGAGTTACTGTTACACTCGAGCGCATATCCATATGACACAGTTCGATCCTTCATGAGTCCAATACTCCACCTCGTAATTTACACGAAAAGTGAGAGTTTACACCAGGCGCGCGGCTGCTCACTGCTCAGAGACTAAGTCCCGCGATATCACATAACGCGAAATTTTCTAAATCGTGTCAGTCCCTAGCTGCCTAAAGACCGACTGTCCACTTTCGCGTCTCAGTCCGAAATGTCCCCTTTGGTTTCTAGACCAGAACTGTCCACTTTGGTGTCTCCAGCAAAACTGACTCTTTGCCCGTCCCCTGCCGCGTTTCCCGCGCGCCGAGTATCCTCGCTCAACTGACTACGGCAGTTCCGTCTCCTGAGGCCGTCCATCTGATTGGCTACAGCTTATTCTACATTATTTTACATTTTAACATATTTAAATAATCAAAGCTTGACCACTTTCACGTTCCAAATAAAGGAACAATAATATCCATTTTTAAATAGTGCCGGCCTGGGTGGCCGAGCGGTTCTAGGCGCTACAGTCTGGAACCGCGTGACCACTGCGATCGCAGCTTCGAGTCCTGCCTCGGGCATGGATATGTGTGATGTCCTTAGGATAGTTAGGTTTAAGTAGTTCTAAGTTCTAGGGGACTGATGACCTCAGAAGTTAAGTCCCATAGTGCTCAGAGCCATTTGAACCATTTGTTAAATACTTTTACATAAAACCAATACAATTTCCTTCTTAACTTTGAATGTCACGTCCAGTGGCCTTGCACCAATGTGCTTTCTGATAAATAGAGAACAAAGGTAACTATTATGTACTAAACTTTACAACAAATATTCTGCTACCTGATGATTCAATAGGGTGTCATGCTGTCATCGTTGAATGTGTTTAGTGTGGAGGAAACAATGATCTGATGCTTGACTGAAAATACTGATAATTTCAATTTACTGTATCTTTTAAACAAATAGAGTTACAAAGTTGATATTTACATTTAAATGTCATTTAAATGATGCGTTTCTATATGAAATGTCGATCGTTATGATTGACCAAAGCGTTCAGTTTTTTACCATTCACGTCTTTGTTACAAAACTTGTTAATTTCACTTTACAGTAAATCACACACTATTAAAGATATGATCAACTTTCAAGTTTTTTTGGGATCACCATGAAATTTTATGAAGGATGTTGTTGTTGTGGTCTTCAGTCCTGAGATTGGTTTGATGCAGCTCTCCATGCTACTCTATCCTGTGCAAGCTTCTTCATCTCCCAGTACCTACTGCAACCTACATCCTTCTGAATCTGCTTAGTGTATTGATCTCTTGGTCTCCCTCTACGATTTTTACCCTCCACGCTGCCCTCCAATACTAAATTTGTGATCCCTTGATGCCTCAAAACATGTCCTACCAACCGATCCCTTCTTCTAGTCAAGTTGTGCCACAAACTTCTCTTCTCCCCAATCCTATTCAATACCTCCTCATTAGTTACGTGATCTACCCACCTTATCTTCAGCATTCTTCTGTAGCACCACATTTCGAAAGCTTCTATTCTCTTCTTGTCCAAACTGGTTATCGTCCATGTTTCACTTCCATACATGGCTACACTCCATACAAATACTTTCAGAAACGACTTCCTGACACGTAAATCTATACTCGATGTTAACAAATTTCTCTTCTTCAGAAACGATTTCCTTGCCATTGCCAGTCTACATTTTATATCCTCTCTACTTCGACAATCATCAGTTATTTTACTCCCTAAATAGCAAAACTCCTTTACTACTTTAAGTGTCTCATTTCCTAATCTAATCCCCTCATCATCACCCGATTGAATTTGACTACATTCCATTATCCTCGTTTTGCTTTTGTTGATATTCATCTTATATCCTCCTTTCAAGACACTGTCCATTCCGTTCAACTGCTCTTCCAAGTCCTTTGCTGTCTCTGACGGAATTACATTGTCATCGGCGAACCTCAAACTTTTTACTTCTTCTCCATGAATTTTAATACCTACTCCGAATTTTTCTTTTGTTTCCTTTACTGCTTGCTCAATATACAGATTGAATAACATCGGGGAGAGGCTACAACCCTGTCTCACTCCTTTCCCAACCACTGCTTCCCTTTCATGCCCCTCGACTCTTATAACTGCCATCTGGTTTCTGTACAAATTGTAAATAGCCTTTCGCTCCCTGTATTTTACCCCTGTCACTTTCAGAATTTAAAAGAGAGTATTCCAGTTAACGTTGTCAAAAGCTTTCTGTAAGTCTCCAAATGCTAGAAACGTAGGTTTCCCTTTTCTTAATCTTTCTTCTAAGATAAGTCGTAAGGTTAGTATTGCCTCACGTGTTCCAACATTTCTACGGAATCCAAACTGATCTTCCCCGAGGTTCGCTTCTACCAGTTTTTCCATTCGTCTGTAATGAATTCGCGTTAGTATTTTGCAGCTGTGACTTATTAAACTGATAGTTCGGTAATTTTCGCATCTGTCAACACCTGCTTTCTTTGGGATTGGAATTATTATATTCTTCTTGAAGTCTCTGGGTATTTCGCCTGTCTCATACATCTTACTCGCCAGATGGTAGAGTTTTGTCATGACTGGCTCTCCCAAGGCCATCAGTAGTTCTAATGGAATGTTGTCTACTCCGGGGGCCTTGTTTCGACTCAGGTCTTTCAGTGCTCTGTCAGACTCTTCACGCAGTATCTTATCTCCCATTTCATCTTCATCTACATCCTCTTCCATTTCCATAATATTGTCCTTGTATAAACCCTCTATATACTCCTTCCACCTTTCTGCTTTCCCTTCTTTGCTTAGAACTGGGTTGCCATCTGAGCTCTTGATATTCATACAAGTGGTTCTCTTCTCTCCAAAGGTCTCTTTAATTTTCCTGTAGGCAGTATCTATCTTACCCCTAGTGAAATATGAAGGATGGTAGATTAAAATTACTGTGGCTTCATTCCGTGAAGTACTACAGAATTAAATAGTTTTCATAAATGTTTATGGCCGTTCTTAGGTCCACCGTATTTAACACTGCTACGTCTCTCTGGCCACAAATGGCTTCTGGGGGGCTTCCCTACGACGTAGAGTCTCATCTGTCTCACTCGCACACTACAGCGCCTAGGCCTCATTCAGCACAATAGACACCTGTGAATTTCCCCTTCTCGTGGCGAATCTGCGTTCTTTGTGGCACACGTTCCTGGACGACAGTTTTTTTTTTTTGACAATTCTTGAGGGTTGAATCTTTCGACCATATACTTAAATGAAACCGAAATGCTCGTTAACTCACAAGAGGGAAGACCATCGTGTCTGACGTATGGCTCTGGCTCATAGCATTAGATCTGCAGCAAGGAGCAGCTGGCACTATACTGACACGATGAACCGTTACAGATCGGTTTCTTCAAGGACAGGTCCGAGCCAAATTCCCTGTAGGGTGCATTCCACTGATCCCGAAACAGCATCATTTGCACACTTCCGTGGTGCCAAACGAGAACTCGTTGGAGGCTAGGTGGATATCTGACGTGTTTTCTGGTGAAGGCTGGCTCCGTCCCGGCGCCAGTGGTGGTCGTGTGGTGGTTAGAAGGAGGCCAGTTGAGGGTCTGTAACTAATCCGTGTCCGTGCTAGACACTCAGGACCTACATCTGGAGTTACAGCTTCGTGCGATATTTCGTACGAAAGCAGGAGCACTCTCGTAGTTATATCACGCACCCTGACTGCAAATTTCTACGTCAGTCTTGTGACTCGACCTGTTGTGCTGCCATCCGTGAAAAACATTCTAGGGTGTTTTCCAACAGGATAACGCCCGCTCGCATACTGTTGTAAATCAGCGTCCTCTGCAGTGTGTAGACATGTTGTCTTGGCCTTCTCGATCCTATACGCGATGTCATCGGACGATAACTCCAAAATTGACAATCAGCATTAACCGCCATTGTATTGACCCAGCAAGTGCAACAGGCGTGGAAGTCCATCCCGCGCACCGGTATGCGGCACCTTTACAAAACAATGCATTCGCGTTTGGCTGCTTGCGTTCAACATTCCAGCGGTTGGACTGGTTATTAACGTACGAGGGTCACTCCAAAAGAAATGCACACTATTTTTGTAAAAATACAGTTTTCACTCTGCATGTGTGAAAGTTTTACATTGTGTAGATACATCCATCCCGCTTGTTTTCAAACTTAGTTCAGCCTGAAACTTCCTGGCAGATTACAACTGTGTGCCCGACCGAGACTCGAACTCGGGACCTTTGCCTTTCGCGGGCAAGTGCTCTACCATCTGAGCTACTGAAGCACGACTCACGCCCGGTACTCACAGCTTTACTTCTGCCAGTATCTCGTCTCCTACCTTCCAAACCTGTTCCCGTGAGTGCCGCCGTCACAGCATGCCTTCAAGATGGCTGTGACGACGTTCGTCAGAAGCAACGTGCTGTCATAGAATTCCTGTGCTGTGAAAACGAGACAGTGGGAAACATCCGCAAGAGGTTGACAAAGGTGTATGGAGATGCTGCTGTCGATCGCAGTACAGTTAGTCGGTGGGCAAGCAGGTTACGTGATGAAATGGCTCAAATGGCTCTGAGCACTATGGGACTTAACATCTGAGATCATCAGTCCCCTAGAACTTAGAACTACTTAAACCTACCTAACCAAGGACATCACACACATCCATGCCCGAAGCAGGATTCGAACCTGCGACCGTAGCGGTCACGCGGTTCCAGACTGTAGCGCCTAGAACCGCTCGGCCACTCCGCCCGGCATGGCTCCATCATTTTTCACCAGAGACGAAGAGGCAATCAGTGGGGTGGCATCATGCAAATTCACCCAAGAAAAAAAAAAAAATCAAACCCACATCTTCTGCTGGAAAAGTTATGGCTACGGAGTTTTTCGATTCCGAAGGACTCTTGCTTGTGGACATCATGCCAAGCGGAACCACCATAAATTCTGATGCATACGTGACGACACTGAAGAAACTTCAAGCTCTACTGAGTCGTGTTCGACCACATCGGCAAGAAGCAGAATGTTTTGCTGTTGCACGGCCACATGTCAGTCAAAAAACCATGGAAGCGATCACAAAACACGGATGGACAGCACTGAAACACCCGCGTTACAGTCCTGACTTGGCTGCATGTGACTATCATCTCTTTGGGAAACTGAAAGACTCTCTTCGCCGGCCGGAGTGGCCGAGCGGTTAAAGGCGCTACAGTCTGGAACCGCGTGACCACTGCGATCGCAGCTTCGAATCCTGCCTCGGGCATGGATGTGTGTGTTGTCCTTAGGTTAGTTAGGTTTAAGTAGTTCTAAGTTCTAGGGGACTTATGACCAGAGAAGTTGAGTCCCATAGTGCTCAGAGCCAATTGACTCTCTTCGTGCACGCTGCAAAACTGTGGATCCTACAGGTTGGTCCAGAATTTTACCGTGCAGGTATACAGGCGCTGGTTCCAAGATGGCGTAAGGCAGTTGAGAGGAATGGAAATCATGTGGAGAAATGAAAATATTGTTCCTAAAGGATGTATGTACACACTGTAAGTCTTTCAAACATGTAGAATAAAAGATGGATTAAAAGAAATAGTGTGGATTTCTTTTGGAGTAACCCTCGTACTGGCATTTCAGATTTGCGAAGGCTTGTATCGCACTTGCCCCAGTTATCTTGCGATGTTAATCACTTAAATATGTTATCGACACAAAAGCATTCCTGAAATTTCCTTACACTTCATTAGTTATCTTTTGGTGTTGGGATTTTTTCTGTCAAGTTACTTTATTGTTAAGGATGGTAGCGACCGCAGAAGAAATATTAGTGACCTGATGGCTTCCGACTTTTACAGAGATGCCGAACTGAAGCGCGCGTACTCCGTCAGAGCTCGCGTTCCTCGGGAAGGCCTACCCGGCAAGCTGCCGCGGAAACACTCGCCCGCCCTGCGCGTCTCCCCCCCCCCCCCCTCCCCCCCTCCCCCCCCCATGCTCCTCCCACTCCTGATGCCGTTTGCTGCAGACACGCAGAAAGAGACGATAGGCGCCAGCTCTCCTATCGACGGCAGGCGTCGGAATACATTTGTCGGGGCGCGGCACGCAAATTGCCGATAAAAGACGAGCGAGCGGTGCGGGCCGCGTCAGCTGCAGTCCTGCCGGGCCGCCGCTGTTTGTCTTACCGCGTCAGCACAATTAGCCGCAGGCAGCGCCATCGCCGCTCCTAATTGTAAGTCAATACGACGGCGCGGGCTGCGGGCAGCGCGCAGAAAAACACTTCCTGTGCTGCGCTGTGCTGCTGTGTTGCGCCGTGACGCCCCCTGCCCCTGTACCGCGCCTTCTCGTCGCGGCGAGCGCCCAGCTGTCCACCTGCCGGGCTGCCCACCTGGTCACCGGCCGCATTCCCGGCCGCCATTCCTTGCCGCGCCGCGCCGCTCGCGCTCAGTCAATACGCGCTCATTTCGCGTCTTGCGCTACGTGACAAATTTGTCCAATAAGCGGCGGCCACCTGCGAGCCGCAAATAACCCGACACTGGACCGCCGCGACTTCACGACCAGACGCCGCAGCGTCCGGGCTTCATTCGTTGCAGGTGCCCGCGCCGCAGCACGTAACTAGGGGTAGGGTCGGCGGTTGTCGCTGAAACAGCCGGTTTTCCTGTTATATCGGTATTTTCCATGCTAGTTTAACCTGAATATTAAAGCAGCTCAAATTATCCGGTTTCTGAAACATCCGAGTTTCGGTTTGTTATTCCTATTATTTCCTATAATAAACGTGGAAAACGAACGAAGATTGAAAAATTAGACTCAATTTTATGGGGCATAGAATCAAAATATTAAATTAAATAGGCAAAGAAATGAAAACTCTCTCCCTCCACTGTTCACTGATTTCTCGAAAGGTGATAGGTGGTTGAATACTACAAAAATCATTATTCTGCTTTCGATTCAAATTTTTTGAAACTCTGCTCAAAAATCAGGTAATCGGGTATCATACTGCGGTGTCACCGCCGGACACCACACTTCCTAGGTGGCAGCATTTAAATCGGCCGCGGTCCGTTAGTATACGTCGGACCCACGCGTCGCCACTATCAGTGATTGGAGACCGAGCGCCGCCACACGGCTGTTCTAGTCTAGAGAGACTCCCTAGCACTCGCCCCAATTGTACAGCCGACTTTGCTAGCGATGGTTCACTGTCTACATACGCTCTCATTTGCACAGACGATAGGTTAGCATAGCCTTCAGCTACGTCATTTGCTACGACCTAGCAAGGCGCCATATTCAGTTACTATGTATCCTGAACAGATAATATTGTGAATCATGTACCGTCAAAAGCGACGTTCATCATTAATGGATTAAAGTTAAGTATCAAACTAATTACGTCCGCTTTCTGAATTCTAATTCCTTGTAATATTCCAGACCTCACGTCAGTATAGTTCTCCCCTCCTCACGCCAGCCTGCGTGAGCTAAAACGCGTGCATTTCGGCCTCCCCTCGTAAAATGGTGTTGGTTCTTCTGCCAACACAACACATACCACTACTTGGGCATTTCAAATGAAAACTGAGGCTGAACTACACTGAAGCCCCTAAGTAACTGGTATATGCGTGCGTATTCAAATGCAGAGATATCTAAACAGGCAGAACACGGCACCGTGGTCGGCAACGCCTATATAAGGCAACAAGTGTCTGACGCAGTTATTAGATCGGTAACTGCCTCTACAATTGCAGCTTATCAAGATTCAAACGGGTGGTGATATAGTCGGCGTGTGAGCGACAGGACACAGTACCTCCGACGTAGGGATGAAGTGGTTCAAATGGCTCTGAGCACGATGGGACTTAACATCTGAGGTAATCAGTCCCCTAGAACTTAGAACTACTTAAACCTAATTAACCTAAGGACATCACACACATCCAGGATTCGAACCTGCGACCGTAGCGGTCGTGCAGTTCCAGGCTGAAGCGCCTAGAACCGCTCGGCCACACCGGCCAGCGGATGAAGTGGGGATTTTCCCGTTCCACCATTACAGCAGTGTACCGTGAATTGCGGGAATCCGGTAAACATAAAATCTCCGACATCGCTGCAGCCAGAAAAAAATCCTGCAAGAACGGGACCAACGACAACTGAAGAGAATCGTTCAACGCGACAGAAGTGCAACCCTTCCACAAATTGCTACAGATTTTAATACTGGGCCATCAACAAGTGTCAACATGAGAACCAATCAACGAAACGTCATCAATACGGGGTTTCGGAGCCGAAAGCTCATTCGTGTACCCTTGATGACTGCACTACACGAAGCTTAACGCCTCGCCTTGGCCTGTCAGTACCGTCATTGGACTGTTGATGACTGGAAACATTGTTGCCTGGTCGGATGAGTCTCGTTTCAAATTGTATCGAGCGGGTGTAGGGGTATGGGTATGGAGACAACCTCATGAATCCATGGACCCTGCACGTCAACAGGGGACTGTTGAAGCTGGTAGAGGCTCTTTAAGGGTGTGCGTCGCGCGCAGTTGGAGTGATATGGGACCCCTGATACGTCTAGATACGACCTTGACAATTCACACGTACATATGCATCCATCTATGTCCATTGTGCATTCCGACGGACTTGGGCAGTTTCAGCAGTAGAATGCGACACCTCACGCTTTGAGAATTGCTACAAGTGGCTCCAGGAACACTCTCCTGAGTTTAAACACTTCCGCTAACCACCAAACTCCCCAGACATGAACATTATTGAGCATATCTGGGATTCCTTGCAACGTGCTGTTCAGAAGGGATCTCCAAATCCTCATGGTGTAAATTCCCTCCGCCATTACTTCAGACATAAGTCGCGTCCATGCCACGTCGTGTTGTGGCACTTCTGGGTGCTCGCGGGTTCCCTACACGATATTACGCAGGTGTACCAGTTTCTTTGGCTCTTCAGTGTATTTTCGTATTTATTTGTCCGTTTTCAAAGACTACGAGCAGATAAAAGCATACTACACAAACACAGGCAGAATATCAGCTACTTTTTATTTTTGTTGTGTATTATGAAAGAGAACCGACTCGTGGAGATAACATCTTGGACCTACTGATAACAAACAAACCCGAACTTTTCGACTCTGTATGTACAGAAAAGGGAATCAGTGATCATAAGGCCGTTGCAGCATCCCTGAATATGGAAGTTAATAGGAATATAAAAAAAGGGAGGAAGGTTTATCTGTATAGCAAGAGTAATAGAAGGCAGATTTCAGACTACCTAACAGATCAAAACGAAAATTTCTGTTCCGACACTGACAATGTTGAGTGTTTATGGAAAAAGTTCAAGGCAATCGTAAAATGCGTTTTAGACAGGTACGTGCCGAGTAAAACTGTGAGGGACGGGAAAAACCCACCGTGGTACAACAACAAAGTTAGGAAACTACTGCGAAAGCAAAGAGAGCTCCACTCCAAGTTTAAACGCAGCCAAAACCTCTCAGACAAACAGAAGCTAAACGATGTCAAAGTTAGCGTAAGGAGGGCTATGCGTGAAGCGTTCATTGAATTCGAAAGTAAAATTCTATGTACCGACTTGACAGAAAATCCTAGGAAGTTCTGGTCTTACGTTAAATCAGTAAGTGGCTCGAAACAGCATATCCAGACACTACGGGATGATAATGGCATTGAAACAGAGGATGACACGCGTAAAGCTGAAATACTAAACACCTTTTTCCAAAGCTGTTTCACAGAGGAAGACCGCACTGCAGTTCCTTCTCTAAATCCTCGCACAAACGAAAAAATGGCTGACATCTAAATAAGTGTCCAAGGAATAGAAAAGCAACTGGAGTCACTCAATAGAGGAAAGTCCACTGGACCTGACGGGATACCAATTCGATTCTACACAGAGTACGCGAAAGAACTTGCCCCCCTTCTAACAGCCGTGTACCGCAAGTCTCTAGAGGAACGGAGGGTTCCAAATGATTGGAAAAGAGCACAGATAGTCCCAGTCTTCAAGACGGGTCGTCGAGCAGATGCGCAAAACTATAGACCTATATCTCTGACGTCGATCTGTTGTAGAATTTTAGAACATGTTTTTTGCTCGCGTATCATGTCATTTCTGGAAACCCAGAATCTACTATGTAGGAATCAACATGGATTGCGGAAACAGCGATCGTGTGAGACCCAACTCGCTTTATTTGTTCATGAGACCCAGAAAATATTAGATACAGGCTCCCAGGTGGATGCTATTTTTCTTGACTTCCGGAAGGCGTTCGATACAGTTCCGCACTGTCGCCTGATAAACAAAGTAAGAGCCTACGGAATATCAGACCAGCTGTGTGGCTGGATTGAAGAGTTTTTAGCAAACAGAACACAGCATGTTGTTATCAACGGAGAGACGTCTACAGACGTTAAAGTAACCTCTGGCGTGCCACAGGGGAGTGTTATGGGACCATTGCTTTTCACAATATATATAAATGACCTGGTAGATAGTGTCGGAAGTTCCATGCGGCTTTTCGCGGATGATGCTGTGGTATACAGGGAAGTTGCAGCATTAGAAAATTGTAGCGAAATGCAGGAAGATCTGCAGTGGATAGGCACTTGGTGCAGGGATTGGCAACTGACCCTTAACGTAGACAAATGTAATGTATTGCGAATACATAGAAAGAAGGATCCTTTATTGTATGATTATATGATAGCGGAACAAACACTGGTAGCAGTTACTTCTGTAAAATATCTGGGAGTATGCGTGCGGAACGATTTGAAGTGGAATGATCATATAAAATTAATTGTTGGTAAGGCGGGTACCAGGTTGAGATTCATTGGGAGAGTGCTTAGAAAATGTAGTCCATCAACAAAGGAGGTGGCTTACAAAACACTCGTTCGACCTATACTTGAGTATTGCTCATCAGTGTGGGATCCGTACCAGATCGGTCTGACGGAGGAGATAGAGAAGATCCAAAGAAGAGCGGCGCGTTTCGTCACAGGGTTATTTGGTAACCGTGATAGCGTTACGGAGATGTTTAATAAACTCAAATGGCAGACTCTGCAAGAGAGGTGCTCTGCATCGCGGTGTAGCTTGCTCGCCAGGTTTCGAGAGGGTGCGTTTCTGGATGAGGTATCGAATATATTGCTTCCCCCTACTTATACCTCCCGAGGAGATCACGAATTTAAAATTAGAGAGATTAGAGCGCGCACGGAGGCTTTCAGACAGTCGTTCTTCCCGCGAACCATACGCGACTGGAACAGGAAAGGGAGGTAATGACAGTGGCACGTAAAGTGCCCTCCGCCACACACCGTTGGGTGGCTTGCGGAGTATCAATGTAGATGTAGATGTAGATGTAGAATTTATTAGTGTTACCATAAATTTCTTCCTCTTATTATTTCATAGAAAATGCAGACGAATCTTTAATCTTTTATAGCAAATGAAGCATTGTGCTTCATTGCTACGTCACTTCGTAAAAATATTTCCAGACTGGAATTGGTGCCATTCCGCAATATAAGGGATGTCCGGCGATGGCCGAGAAACTGCAGTGCAGGATAGATGGGGGCACGCCTTGCAACTGCACGTACTCGCGCACTTACGCCACGACACGTGACGACACGGGCATTATTGCCTCAGCAATGCTGTACCAAATCTTATGCCATGTGTTTGTTCGTCGTATCTGTCAGCATTGTCATCATAATAGCCCTCATCGGTTTTCTCAATTCCTATAATAACGCAGTATTTCAAACTAATGCAGATTTTACGAATTTTTAAAAAAAATGTTAATTTAAAAACGAAAAATTTTAGCACTGCTGATATGGCTAAATGATACTTCGGTTTTTTACCCGGTTATTACTCAGAAACAAAAAAGCACCTGTTATAGCCGAGACAAAACAAATACCGAATAATACTGGCTACACACAGACATGATACGTGAATTACAGTCAAAATCATTAAAACAAAGGCGTTTTTCGTTGCGACGTGATCTTCTCATGAAATTCCAATCACCAGTTTTCTCCTCCGATTGCGAAAACATTCTGTTGGGAACCGCTTACATAAAATAAGAGAAATCAGGGCTTGCACAGAAAAATTTAAGTGCTCGTTTTTCCCGCGTGCCGTTCGAGAGTGGAACGGTAGAGAGACAGTTTGAAGGTGGTTCATTGAACAGTCTGCCAGGCACTTTATTGTGAATAGCAGAGTAATCACATAGATGTAGGCTATGAAATGAAATATCGGTATCAGTTTTAACAGGTGTGATCTTCCCACGTATAGGAACCGTGCTGGCCAGTTCGGCGGTTTCATCGCCTCCTTGCTAACCACAGTAGTTACTGTTCTACCCTGAAGTGTGAATCTTCGCTTGCGACGGATTGTGCTGTTGCTGCCTCGTTCGTAGTAGAAAATTAGAGAGAAGTGCTAGCACAATAAGCTTAACAAGACAGTATAGAGTGGAAAGTGCAACAATATTGTACATTAAAAACCACAGAAATGTCATCAAAAATTTGCAAGTGAAGATGGAAATTTGCGGAAAATAACTATTTGAAGGGTAGAAAACAATAATTTAGACATAGACAAACCTTGGTATGAGTCTATCATTGCAGCTGAAGAACTACCAAAGAGCCATTATGTATCGACTAAGCTGATTAAAGAATTTTCAGGATTTGAACAATCCGATCAGGAAAATTAACAGGCTGGTTCGACTGTGACGTCGATCTCCGTGACTTTCAAGTACCAACAGACGGAAGTAACTGCCAGTGTCATCGACGTCCAAGATACTTACGAGGACGCGAAAAGGCCAAGCAACAACGACGTACTGGAAAGGACCATCCAGTGAGGAAACTACCTTGAATGGGGATGAGGTGGTTAAAACAAGAGGGATGTGATGCTGTCCGACTGCTGTGTTTAAAACATTTGAGTAATTTAGTGACAAGAATAAATTTATGGCTTCTTACGATAATCTTTACTCCTACTTTAATGTCCATTCTGAAATTATCAAACTAGGCTATCAGTTATTCGTAAAACGTGTTACACAAAATACGTATGAATATGCTTGTGTTTAACTCACGACTCCGTTGCGGGTATACAGGCACCGACGTGTATGCAAGGGATTAGTGTGGTATTCCTGTCTTTACGACTTGTGTGCGGTAAATGCGGAAACGTGAACCATGGTAACGTTATTACCAATGCTTTCAAACAGAACCATCATGCTGTTATTTTTTTATTTGCTGCCGAACTACAAACACCGGTAAACATCGATCGGAAATGAAGAATGTATGTGGAGCAATATATCTGTCGAAAACCACCTTTGTGGAACGGTGCGCCAAGTTCTGCATGACAGCAGATGCTACTCCTTCACAATAACCCAAGTCCCCATGTCACAAATGTTGTAACGTAGGAGGTACGCCAATTCAAGTGCGATACATTCGAGCATCTACCCAGTAATCCTGATCTCTGCACATGGTCCCTTAAAAAAGATGCTGAAGCTTCAACCATTCTTGTCGGATGAGGATATGCAGCAGGCAGTTACAGATTTCTTCACGCAGCGGAACACGGTGATTTACCAAACGGGTATCTTCAACCTGCTGTCTCGGTGGGATGATTCCCTCAATGCTCACGGCTATTTTATCCGACGGGCATACCGCTTCTGAACTTTTCCAACGCCCCATAAATATTACAAAGACAAAAGAAAAATCAAGAACGTTCATAGGATTTGTTGACCTGGAAAAACCGTTCGACATTGTGGAACGATGCAAGATACTACAAGTTCTGAGAAAGATAGGGGTAAGGTATAAGGAAAGACGTGTAATAGAAATATACACAAAAGAGCGAACAGTAAGAGTGGAAGACCAAGAACAAAGTGCTCAGAAAAGGTGTGAGACAGGGATATAGTCTTTCGCCCCTACTATTCAATCTGTCCATCGAAGAAGCAAAGACGGAAATAAAAGAAAGACTCTAAAGTGCGGAACTAAAATTCAGGGTGAAAGGATATCAGTGATAAGGTTTGCTGTTGATATTGCTATCCTCAGGGAACGTCAGGAAGAATTACATGATGTTTTAAATGAGATGAACAGTTTAATGAGAACAGAATATGGATTGAGAGTAAATCGAAGAAAGACGTAAATAATGAGAAATATAAGAAATGAGAACTGGGGGAGCAAGTAGGACATAAAAAGCAGACTGGCACTGGCAAAAAGGGCATTCCTGGCCGAAAGAAGTCTGTAGGATCAAACATTCGCCTTAATTTGAGAAAGAAATTTCTGAGAATGTACGTTTGGAGCGTAGCATTGTATGTTAGTGAAACATGGACTGTAAGTAAAATGGAAGAGACTCGAAGCATTTGAGATGTGGTGCTATAGAAGAACGTCCACTGATAAGGTAATGAATGAGGAGGTTCTCAGCCGAATCGATGAAGAAAGGAATGTATGGGAAACTCTGACGAGAAGAAGGGACAGGATAGTCATAGAGTAAGGCAGAGGTTGGAATACATCCAGCAAATAATCGATGACGTAAGCTGCAAGTCATAGTCCGAGACTGAAAGGTTGGCACAGGAGTGGAATTCGCGGCGGGGCGCATCAAACCAGTCAGAAGACTGACAATAAAATGTGGAGTAGCACAGTTGCACGCCGTTTAAGGTAGTTCGTCAGTGATTACAACATCTCCAACTAAAGTAAACAGATGTGCTGCTGTGCATTTTATTATGTGCTGTGATTTTTATGACGAATAGTCATGTGTGAACGCTACGTGTATAGAAATGGTCATAAGCACAAGGTGCTTTTTGATTTTAAATGCTTCATTTATGACAAAGCTTTATATAATGTGCTATATCTCAGCCCCAGACACGATAAGGTGGCTTCAGGTTCTAATCAAAATGAGCACGTCTTATGGCAAAAGTTTTTGTAGACCCGAAGACGACAGCGAAGTCTGTCTAAACCGGTTGTTGTAAATAAAGAAACATTTGTGCGATCTTGACTTTAGAAAGTTTTTCGAAATATCTGTGTCAGTAGTACGTCACAGTCTCCAGTTAGTTATAATCACAATGGTATGCTGTACGATACCAGGACGAAACAGAATAGTAAAACGTGTAACAAAACCATAGGTGCTAGCGTAAATATGCTGTACCACTTAGCAGCGTGCGTTCCAGTGACGCACATCGCGTGCTTCACACACTAACTGCAAACAACGTAGCTTGCGTTTTTTTATATTGAGGTAATCATCACGCACAACTTTGCAACCAGAAACATGTTTGTTTGTACAGTTAACAAGTTTAAATGCTTCGTCAGCGTAATTACAATTATCTGCAGATGATTTCCCATATATGTGTTCCGTTCATTGCGTTAAATTATCGGGAATATGTCAAGAGAATAAAACCAGTAAGATTAAAAATGTACTTAATCCCCGTCTTCAGCACAGATATTATACCACTGAAGACATTTTCTTAAAGTTTCAATATTAATTTATAACTACTAATAATCGCAGCCATTATCAAAATATCTGACTGTAAGAATTTTAGTCATACATTACGACAAGAAAAAAGTTACTCTTGCTGGTACAGATATGGGGTTTATATCAAAGAAATATTTTACTGTTTGTAAATACTGCACAGTAACGTAGCACAACTGTTCCTTTTTTGGCTTTTGAAGTAATCATGTTGTGTGTGTTTCGTTTATATGAGTGAACATCTACATCTACATCTACATCTACATCCATATTCCCCAAGCCACATGACTGTGTGTGGCGGAGGGTACCTTGAGTACCTCTATCGGTTCTCCCTTGTATTCCAGTCTCGTATTGTTCGTGGAAAGAAGGATTGTCGGTATGCCTCTGTGTGGGCTCTAATCTCTCTGATTTTATCCTCATGGTCTCTTCGCGAGATATACGTAGGAGGGAGCAATATACTGCTTGACTCCTCGGTGAAGGTATGTTCTCGAAACTTCAACAAAAGCCCGTACCGAGCTACTGAGCGTCTCTCCTGCAGAGTCTTCCACTGGAGTTTATCTATCATCTCCGTAACGCTTTCGCGATTACTAAATGACCCTGTAACGAAGCGCGCTGCTCTCCGTTGGATCTTCTCTATCTCTTCTATCAACCCTATCTGGTACGGATCCCACACTGCTGAGCAATATTCAAGCAGTGGGCGAACAAGCGTACTGTAACCTACTTCCTTTGTTTTCGGATTGCATTTCCTTAGGATTCTTCCAATGAATCTCAGTCTGGCATCTGCTTTGCCGACGATCAACATTATATGATCATTCCATTTTAAATCACTCCTAATGCGTACTCCCAGATAATTTATGGAATTAACTGCTTCCAGTTGCTGACCTGCTGTATTGTTGCTAAATGATAAGGGATCTTTCTTTCTATGTATTCGCAGCACATTACACTTGTCTACATTGAGATTCAATTGCCATTCCCTGCACCATGCGTCAATTCGCTGCAGATCCTCCTGCGTTTCAGTACAATTTTCCATTGTTACAACTTCTCGATATACCACAGCATCATCCGCAAAAAGCCTCAGTGAACTTCCGATGACATCCACAAAGTCATTTATGTATATTGTGAATAGCAACGGTCCTACGACACTCCCCTGCGACACACTTGAAATCACTCTTACTTCGGAAGACTTCTCTCCATTGAGACTGACATGCTACGTTCTAAAATGACTGGGTTATGTCAAACGGATATTCGTCCAAAGTTCATGAATGTGTACAAGGTTTTCGGTAGTAAATAGGCCACTGAATCCAAATGTAGCCGTATTTATCTTGTAGATATAGGCGAAAGACGTCCCGAAAGAGCAGCAACAGATATGAAAATGCGTGAAATGAAATAACGAGATCGGCTTCTTTCGTATATATGAAATAAGGACATCCATCAGAATGGAACTTGCAGTACACTAACTCATTTGGAAGATCCAGTTTTATGGGCCTCGGAATGTGTTCTTCATCTTAGCCATTAAGAAAAGTATAAAAAACAATGGAAATTATAAATACTATGTTAGACTTCTCGAACTAATGAATAAATAAAATACACGAGAAGATTCTTGTGCTTCAAAATAAAAATATTGTTATACGAGTAATGAAAGGTGTTTTGCTAAGACAATAACTGATAAATGTGAAATATGAAGTGTTCAGACGTACACTCTCTACAGTAAACAATTCTTCTTAGCTTGATTTCTTTATCAAGAGAAACTTATGGATATAGAGTTCAATGAAGTGGTGGGTATTTTATAGTCCTTGTGGCGTCGTTCTTCCCTGTCGAAATTTAATTCAAAATGGCTCTGAGCACTATGGGACTTAACTGCTGAGGTCATTAGTCCCCTAGAACGTAGAACTACTTAAACCTAACTAACCTAAGGACATTGTGGTGTCACCGCCAGACACCACACTTGCTAGGTGGTAGCCTTTAAATTGGCCGCGGTCCGGTAGTATACGTCGGACCCGCGTGTCGCCACTGTCAGTGATTGCAGACCGAGCGCCGCCACACGGCAGGTCTAGAGAGACTTCCTAGCACTCGCCCCAGTTGTACAGCCGACTTTGCTAGCGACGGTTCACTGACAAATTACGCTCTCATTTGCCGAGACGATAGTTAGCATAGCCTTCAGCTACGTCATTTGCTACGACCTAGCAAGGCGCCATTATCAATTGCTATTTATCTTGTGATGCATGTACCGTCAGACCGATGTTCACCAATTATGGATTAAAGTTAAGTATTCCAGAAGCTACGTACTATTTTTGCTATTATAAGACCTTGACCTGTTCCACACCTCACGCCAGCCTGGGTGAGCTAAACGCGTGCCCTTCGGCCTCCCGTCCTCGTGGATTGGCTGTCTTGCCAGTCCACAAAAGACATCACACACATCCATGCCCGAGGCAGGATTCGAACTTGCGACCGTAGCGGTCGCGCGGTTTCAGACTGAAGCGCCTAGAACCGCTCGGCCACCACGGCCGGCTTGAAATTTAATTACTAGAGCGACTTAAAAAGTCCAAAAGCAAATGAATTTTTGCTTTGTTTAATACTTTTACTGTCCCGCTGAGAAATTTTCTCTATATTGTCGTTCGTAGGGACTTCAGAAAGAAAGTTCCACGTGTCGTCCCAAAAAAAGAGTGGCCCATTATCACGTGAGAGGAATGTTTGGTATGTCTTGTAGGCATAGTTCTGCAGCTGCGGAGGTAAAAGTTGCATGAAACTGTACGAGTCAAATAGCGCGGGAATTGTACTCCAAAGCTGAAGTACGCGGGACAGTAAGATTCTTGGCCGCAAATCGCCTAAATTGCGCACAGATTCAACGTGAAATTCTGGTGGTACACAGACCAGATGCAACGTGTCGTTGAGCCGTTTTTGTCTGCATCACAATCTCCTCCTCCTTCCTTTCTCTGTCCTTCTCCTCCTCTCCTCTCTCTCTATTCATTTTCCCCAAACCTCTGTTCATTTCCCTCTCCTCTCTGTCCGTCTGTCTCCTCCTCCCCCTATCTGTGCTCATGTCCTCCTACCCATCGCTGTCTGCCCTCTCCTTCTTTCCCCTTCTTTCTCCGTGTTATCATGCTCACCCCAGTCGGTGGCTGGTGGTTCTTTCCCCCACAGTATTTCTTCCCAGATTGTAACTAATTTGTTTACCATATTTGGTTGAAATCGTTCCGTGAGTTTAGGATAAGCTTCTTACCCGTGACTTTGCCCACACTTGCAAATATCAAATATATTTCACATAAATTTAATGTATTTCCAACGTATTTGTACACGTATTTCACCTTTATCTCTAGCGAATTGCGCCCTGCAGTCTCATTTTAACGCAGCTCAATGTTTATGACGTCATATCTCCTGAATTGCGTGCTGTACGATGATGTAATTGTGCAGTCCATCCAATAGTACGTGTGGCTGCTGTCTGCGAAATGTATTGTGAACACAGTTACAAGTAAAGAAGTAATAAATTAAAACATCACGCATTATGCGGCAGTCGGCCGGTGTGGCCGTGCGGTTCTAGGCGCTTCAGTCTGGAACCGCGTGACCGTTACGGTCGCAGGTTCGAATCCTGTCTCGGGCATGGATGTGTGTGATGTCCTTGGGTTAGTTAGGTTTAAGTAGTTCTAAGTTCTAGGGGACTGATGAGCACAGATGTTAAGTCCCATAGTGCTCAGAGCCATTTGAACCATTATGCCGCTACTTTTCAGGCTTCTCAGTGTTTATAATGTCATATATCCTGAGCTGTGTGTCGTACACTGTTATCATTTTTCTGGTTCCTTGAATTGTAAATGTGAATACTGTCTGCAAAATGTGCCGCGGATATAGATAGTAGTAAAGAAACACTAAATTCAAACGCCATGCGTCATGCAGAAGTTCTGCTGCACGGACAGCGAAAATGTAGTAAGCGATAAACTTTTTCATCATTTTGTGGGGGCCTTCAAGTTTCGTATAGCTTTTACGTTATGTGGAAAGTTTGTTGCAAGTCTGTAAGCGCTCTCATTCTCAAATACTGGATGACTAAAGTATAAGTGTTCGAGCGTCGTAGCCTACACTGCTTTTTCACTCCCATAGGTAGGTGGTTCTTACTCGCACAGCGATGATTTACAGATAGTAAGTGATATGTGTACGAAGTTTGGTTGAAATCGGCCCAGTGTGTATAGGAGGAGATTTTGAACATAAGTACATACGTATATAAACGCGTACAGTCATACATATGAACATCCATTTTTATAGTATGTGTGGATATTATTCATTAAAAGTACGTCAGGACGCGACGCGAAAACAGCAGAACATGTCCTGGTATGGGAATACTGAGTTTTCGGACAAATACGCGCCTATTTTCAATGCAGTGCACTTCCATCATTTGCACTTTGTTGAATGTTTTCTCCAGCGATTTAACTCATTATCGATGCTAGTTATAATATCTTCACTAAACTGAAAACGTTTCATAGTCACAAATAACGTTATATGTGGGAATACGTCAATAATGACAAAGTACGATGAATAGGGTGGTTATTCTAAACTTTGCATTGCATATCCCTACGTTCACCCACAGCCAACGTATCTTTCAAGTGGTTCTAATGGCTCTGGGCACTATGGGACTTAACTTCAGAGGTCATCAGTCCCCTAGAACTTAGAACTACTTAAATCTAACTAACCTAAGGACATCACACACACCCATGCCAGAGGCAGGATTCGAACTGCGACCGTAGCGCTCGCGCGGTTCCAGGCTGTAGCGCCTAGAACCGCTCGGCCACCTCGGCCGGCCAACGTATCTTTGTAGCAAGGTGTTTTGTTGCGTTGGAAAGTGATTCCTTTTTTCCTCATCGGTCGGAGCCTCTTATTGTGAAGTCGGCTCTCAAAAATTGCAATCATTCACCAGTTTTTGTTTTATTATTTGTAATGCCAACGATATGAGGAATTCCTGTCGAAAACCAGACAACACTGGAAGCTGTTTCCGCTGAATGAAAGCGACTTCTCCTGTTTTAGATCAGTGCTACAGATTTTTACTCACAACTTTGAATGTTTTTTCATTACTGACGAAATGTTTTGTTTCACGTCTCATCCACAGTGACAAATCATTGTAAAAAGTCTTTGTTTTCGCATTTTCTTTCGATCAGAATTTAATATTCTGTGGCAACCTTCCTTAACAATGTTTTCTAAAAGTTTTCACGTAAAATATATAGCACTTTGTAATTTGACATGCCTCTGGCGTCAGTTATTTTATTCTCCTTTAATGGCCTTTACATCTTCAGTTGCATGAATATGGCGACCTTCGAGAGCATCAGCATAAGGAGAAATACGGTACGTTTCAGTGAGCAATTACCTGTTGAAAATGAATCAGCATTTCTAAAACTTCAGCACGTTTGGATATATATACCTGTCGGATACAAACCACATAAAAATGCAATTAAAGAAACAGCGCAGTATCCTCATTTACCCATTTCAATGAGACGTACACAGCACCACTTAAAAGCCGTTTAACCAAACCCATTCCACAGATGAAGATGACATTTAGATTAATACGGATCATGTATTATGATGTATACTGTTGTGGTCTCCAGTCCGGAAGACTAATTTAGGGCAGCTCTCCACGCTGTCCTGTGCAAGCCTCTTCTCTGAGTAACTGCTGCAACCTACATCTACCTGTTCAGTGTATTAAAGATTCACCTCTCAGCAGAGTGGTCATGGCGTCTGACTGCCATGCAATGGGCCCAGTTACGATTCCCGGACGGGTCAGGGATTTTCTCCGCTCATACAGTGGGTGTTTTGTTATCCTCAACATAATTCTATCCTCACCGACACGCCATCCGCCCAATGTGGCGTCAAATCACTCCCGACCAACATTGACATACGATCATTTCATTTTTCACCGTATCAAAGTCCCGACCACACATACTTCCCAGCACTGCCAATTAAGTTACCCGGCTCCGTAATAGAGATCGCTTGTCCAGTGATGTTCGACTAGAGCGTAGTCTTTTGGAATGTTGATAGTCGTAGATATATCGATTGCCAGACTTTGAGCTAATACCTGGTGTTAAATTCTTAACCTCGCCGCTGAGTCTCTTGAAGTCAAGCTTGGTCACTGATGAAATCCCATTCACCCATATTTCTCACCACTGACGATTAAGCTATCCTCGTCCTTAGCAAGGGTCACCAACACATGTCTCGCCAGTGATGTTGGACTAGAGCGTAGTCGTTTGGAATGCTAATGGTGGTAGAAGTGGTGTCCCTATGGCACCACTTTGCGACAGTACTTGGTGTTAAATTGTTAACCTCGCTGCAGAGTCTCTTGAAGTTAGGACATGAGTCACTGTTGAAATCCCGGTCGCCCACACTTCCCACCACTGCCATTTAAGCTATCTGCCACCATAGCAGAGGTTGTTAATGCATGCCTGTCCAGTGGTTTTCGACTAGAATGTATCGATTTGGAATCCTGATGCTGGTAGAAGTGGTGCTTTAGAAATACAGTTTGCTGGACTGCGGCACTACGGGGTTGAGTTTAATCCAAGCTTTGGATGGGGACTTAATGTGCGGAGATACAATTCACGCTATTCGACAGGAGAGAACTGTGCTAGTAGAGTATGTGCTGACACTGTGTTTCACCCTTCCACTTCTTCTATCAACATACAACATAAATATGGCACAACGTACACATGTACCCCATACAGTCGCCTACACACAGCAGGTACACTTAACACACTATTCTCACACAGAGCGAGGTAAGGATCTGTTGTCTACGGTGGAAAAGAACCTTTCCGTCTAGGAGGCGGGACCAACCCCACCCCTCAGATCCGCACTGTAACTCTTTCTGCTATCAGATTAACTATTTCTTGATCTCTCTGGATTTGTGTTACCACCTATCCCTTCTTTTAGTCAAGTTGTTTCATAAGCCACTTGTCTCCCCAATTCTGTTCAGTGCTCTTTCATTACTTATCCGATCGATTCATATAATTTTCAACATCCTTTTATAGCATTACACTTCAAAAGCTTCTCTTCGTGTCTATACTGATTCACTTTCACACCAAGTTACAGTCTAGACATATACTTGCTATCAGTTGCGTTAATTTAGCCGTTAACATATTTCTTTTCTTACGATAGTTCTTCTTGCTATTTTAAGTCTGCATTTTATAAGGGTCGATCAAAAAGTTTCCGTTTGAGAACTTAGACAGTTATGCCAGGAGCAGCACGGTAAGGACATTCTTATAAACAGCGACTTTTCACTGATATGTATCAACGTCATCTCAGTAGCAGGTATAACTTCTCACCTTGCGTTCGTGCTAACAACGTAATAAGAGCACGGAAGTCGGAGGAGACGGTCGCAGTAATTGAAATATCCGCTCCGCTGTTGGGTGAATGTGACGCGGCCTGTGTACGGAATGCGCGTACCTGGAACGGCCCTTGTGCTGCTGGGTTCGCATTCCAGGGAAGAGAGCGGGCGGACACCTGTGCGCCTCGCCGCCTTCTGGAAACCGGCTGTCTCCACCACCGCACTTCAAACGGACCCGCCTCTCACCGCTTTGACGACCCCTCCCTCCCTCCACCACCTCCTCCTCCCACAACCAACCGCGCGATCCTAGATCAGCGTCTGAGCCTACACTATACCGCGAGTCGGGTTTCTCCAGGTCTGGTGAGCTGGAGTTGGCCGAGTTGCTGTAGTAATGTCACAACGCAAGTGACAAACGAGATTTCTTGTTGCCAGACCGTTTTTACAGTGTGGGAGTGTTGCCACAGTAACCTAACACCGCTGAATTCCACGGGACTGGAGGTTGAATGCACTACATCGACGAAAATGGAGGCGGCTTGTTAAGGAGTGTGTTATCGTCAGCACCTCTTGCTGTCATTCCTAGGAATCTTCAGGAGGTATTACTGATATTTCACCTGGCCGCACAAGTACTGCGGTGCTGGTCGCGACTTTCTTGTGACAGCCAGTATCCCCGAAGAACGTCAGTTTTTTTATCGTTACATACAAAGGTCTCTCAAAGTGAAACTTTACGCGTCTACTCGAAAGGGCGATCCTAAATTAATGTAGTGCGAAATTCAGTCTGACGATATGTCCTCTGGCACTTACATTTATTTAATTATTGATTGCTTATTTAGCCTGACCAGGTTGGGCTTAAGGCCCTCTCTTACATCTGACCAGGAAGAGCATATACAAAAAAATATTACAAAACAATCAAAATATTTCGCATTATTTATGAAAATAAGAATTGCCAATAATAATAATAGTTACACTAATAATGATGATAAACTTCAGTCACCACGTCCTCCTTGGCCGAATTAATGTCTCGTATCTCGTGTACCTGCCAGCTCAGGGCAATCTGTTTGCGACCGCTATGCAGCAGCGCACGCTAGTCGCTGCTGTAGTGATTACTCTTACTCTTTTGCTGTCACTGTTTGGATTTAGGATTAAGCGGAATGCCACAGTAGACTAACTGGGACCGCTCTCTCGAGCAAGCCCCGCCCACATATTTCCAGTACAGACATAATCCCACTCCAATCCACGAACTAAACCACTCGTTGTACTATTTCTCCTTATAATTCTCAACTTGCATCTTTGCATTGCTCACTACGCAACCCTCGATTTTCGAATGATTGTTACATTAAAAGTTCAAAAAATGGCTCTGAGCACTATGGGACTTAACTTCTGAGGTCATCAGTCTCCTAGAACTTAGAACTACTTAAACCTAACTAACCTAAGGACATCACACACATCCATGCCCGAGGCAGGATTCGAACCTGCGACCATAGCGGTTGCGAGGTTTCAGATTGTAGCACCTAGAACCGCTCGGCCACCACGGGCGGCAACAGTTTTCACGACCCTGTACTCAAGACAGCGGTACTCAACAAGTTAGTACTCAGGGAAAAGATTATTTCTGACTAAGACCATCTGGCCGGCTACATTAAAAGTCCATGATTCAATGCCGTAAGGTAAAAGTGGTGACGCATATTGATTGTAACCTTCCGTTTCAAGAGCACTAGTTTTGGAAGCTCTATTCAGATCAATAAAATCACCCCAAGTGTGCTATCGATAGCTACGATGCCACTGCTTAGGTTGGCACTACGACAGACGCCGACGACAGACCCCTCTAGCCGGCGCTGCAGAGCTCTACGAGCATCGCTACAGATTCTGCCCATTTTGATCAGGTGCAGACAGCCAGGACACTTCGCTTCAACTTCGCACCACCTTGCAAGTTAACCGGCCGGGGTGGCCGAGCGGTTGTAGGCACTACAGTCTGGAACCGCGCGACCGCTACAGATTCGAAGACTGCCTCGGGCGTGGATGTGTGTGATGTTCTTAGGTTAGTTAGATTTAAGTAGTTCTACGTTCTAGGGGACTGATGACCTCTGAAGTTAAGTCCCATAGTGCTCAGAGCCATTTGAACAATTTTTGAACCTTGCAAGTTATGTAATATGTTTGCATATGTTTATTCACTAGTAAAGGTGCTTAACTGTATCTGCAGGACCGAGAGATTAGTACCTTTTCCTGTTCCTGTTCCTGTTCCTTACCCACGCGCCGCCTCCCAGGCGGGATACAAAACCAGGTCTATTTTCCTCTCCGTTTGTTTTTGCTATCCATCGAATCTTTATCTTCAGCAGCTTGTAGTACAATAATTCTTCTGGTAGTTATGTGACTTCATTGTTAATTTGTGTAACTGTTGTGCCGGCCACTGTGGCCGAGAGGTTCTAGGCGCTTCAGTCCGGAACCACGCTGCTGCTACGGTCGCAGATTCGAACCTGTCTCTGGCATGGCTGTGTGTGATATCCTTAGATTAGTTAGGTTTAAGTAGTTCTAAGTCTAGGAGACTGATGACCTTAGATGTTAAGTCCCATAGTGCTTAGAGCTATTTGAACCGTTTTTTGTGATATTGTTTTTCCATATGTTGTTTGTACATAACTTTACCCCTATTATAACTCTGTTTTAAGTCTACATTCAAACTGTTCTTGTAATGTCTGCCATTCGTTGAAGTTTATCTGCACTATAGAAAATTAATAAAATGTTATTAGCAAAACGAAGATGATTCGATCACGTTCCAATTTCGTTTTGCCAGTTTAATGATCTGAAAACTGGGGCTACTGAGAACAGTTTTGGTGATGTTTAATCTCCTTAGCCGGCTCTTCTTTCAAGTCCAATGCCTATAGCATTGATACACAGGGTGGTCCATTGATAGTGACCGGGACAAATATCTCACGAAATAAGCATCAAACGAAAAAACTACAAAGAACGAAACCAGATGGCGCTAAGTTTGGCCCGCTAGATGGCGATGCCATAGGTCAAACTGATGTCAATTGCGTTTTTTTTAAATAGGAACCCCCATTTTTCATTACATATTCGTGTAGTACGTAAAGAAATATGAATGTTTCAGTTGGACCACTTTTTTCGCTTTGTGATAGATGGCGCTGTAATAGTCACAAACGTATAAGTCCTTGGTACCACGTAACATTCCGCCAGTGCGGACGGTATTTGCTTCGTGATACAATAACCGTGTTAAAATGGACCGTTTACCAATTGCGGAAAAGGTCGTTCGCCAGATAGTTACGTTATTTAAGGAAACAGGAAGTGTTCACCCACATGTGAAAAGTCAACTACGACCTACGGCTAATCCGCACATCAGTAGCAGACAAATTGTGCGAGAATCTGGAATTTCAAAAACGTCGGTGTTGAGAATGCTACATCAACATCGATTGCACCCGGACCATATTTGAATGCACCAGGAAATGCATGGCGACGACTCTGAACGTCATGTACAGTTCTGCCACTGGGTACAAGAGAAATTACGGGACGATGACAGATTTTTTGCACGCGTTCTATTTAGCGACGAAGCGTCATTCACCAACAGCGGTAACGTAAACCGGCATAAAATGCGCTATTGGGCAACGGAAAATCCAAAAATCCACGTTGGCTGCGAAAAGTGGAACATCAGCGACCTTGGCGGGTTAATGTACGGTGCGGCACTATGGGAGGAAGGATAATTGGCCCCCGTTTTATCGATGGCAATCTAAACGGTGCAATGTATGCTGATTTCCTACGTAATGTTCTATCGATGTTACTACAAGATGTTTCACTGCATGACAGAATAGCGATGTACTTCCAACGTGATGGCGGTTGGTTCAAATGGCGCTGAGCACTATGGGACTTAACAGCTATGGTCATCAGTCCCCTAGAACTTAGAACTACTTAAACCTAACTAACCTAAGGACATCACACAACACCCAGCCATCACGAGGCAGAGAAAATCCCTGACCCCGCCGGGAATCGAACCCGGGAACGCGGGCGTGGGAAGCGAGAACGCTACCGCACGACCACGAGATGCGGGCCCAACGTGATGGATGTCCGGCACATAGCTCGCGTGCGGTTGAAGCGGTATTGAATAGCATATTTCATGTCAGGTGGATTGGTCGTCGAAGCACCATACCACGGCCCGCACGTTCGCCGGACCACCATATACAATATGTTGAAATTTACTTCACTTTGTTTACACTGCATTTGTGAATCTCAACATAAAAAATATTCAAAGCAAAGAGATTAATGTCAACTTTGAAAACCGAAGAAAATAACGCTGAACAGCAATGTTAATAATTAAGTAGCGCTGCGCTATTTCTTTAACGACACATTCATTCGTTTACGCTGCGTTTGTGAATCGCAACACAAAAATGTTCAGAGCAAGGAGATTTCTGGCACTAGTTGTGGGTTATAAACCACGCACTTTGACACAATGGACAAAGCATCTAACCAACGTCAGAGCAGTATTTCATAAACCTCTGACTCACTGCAGAGTACAGCACTTCGCTTTCGGCTATTAAGCGGCTGCAGTGGGGCGGAGCGAGTGACAAACAGCCGGTACGAGCGAAATTTCAAAGTTTTACGTTCAGAAAGCCGTAACACCGAAATTTTCGCGCGGGATCGATTGCTATGGCTGATATCTTCTAAGTGTGCTTTGCTGTCAGGTCAGGTTGGTGATCTTTCATTGTGAGTGCAACCTGTAACATACCTCTGGCATAGTCGCAGAGACAGAGACCCACGGGATCATCCTCCCTGATCAATTAAAAAGGGAGCAGCCTGTAAAATATCCTTGAAGTTAGAGCTTATACTTAGGCCAAATATTTCAAGCAAATTGCAAAAAGACTCTGAGTTAGAATCTTTTAAGTAGATATTAAATGGCTTCTATTTTCATCTGTGAATTTAGGATGTTTCCATCTGTTAAGAGATGAAGGGCGGTTACTAACGTGATTGCTGAGTACTATAGTGTCTGGGTTTCTAGTTTGAGGTGGACAACAGTCAGCGTTTGTAAAGTATGCCTTTTCGTCATTTATGGTACGCCTGTGAGGCTTTGCAAAAAGTATAGTGTTCTGACCATCTGGTGAACGTCTTTTTAAGTGTAAAATCTCAATGTCCCGTCCCACTCGTTTATAAGAAGCAACGTGAAACTCGATGCCAATCAGACACCACATGTTGTCAGTGAAGTTTCCTCTATGCAATTAGCAAGGAAATGCGTTATTACTAAGGACGAGGAGTGGAAGACGCAGGACACTCAATGAAACCTGCCGCATTGCAGCCAAATGTGGAGCAGCCAGAAAACCAGCCAACCATTTAGTTTCACATATTCCTCTACCCTCGATCAAGTTATCGTTCGCTTGGTCTCTCAGTAAGAGAGACGAGATCAATGTTTAATCTGACCATCACGTAGCAGACTAACATGAGTATTCCTGATACTATTGTTTGGATGTTGCAGTGTCACACACACACACACACACACACACACACACACACACACAGAGAGAGAGAGAGAGAGAGAGAGAGAGAGAGAGAGAAGCATTGTTTTTGCCTACTTTGCGATGGTTGACATGTCCTTGTGTCGTTTAAACTGATATAAATAATATATCCATATTTAAGAAAATAATAACTATTCTTGCTGCCTTTCCTTTGTTTATCTGCAACGCTGCTGGTGGTTACTCTCTCAGAGCAATAATTATGTGTCCGGAAGAAACATGCCCACCGTTCGGAGAGGTATTCCGATCCCATCATCTATTAGAGATGAATTGTGTTAATTTATCTGCAAAAGATAGACTTTCATTTGGTACAGATCGTCATATCAGTCAGCCACAGTCACAGAACTCCAACAAATATTAAAACTGGTACCAACTGTTGGTCTAAAGAATAGCTAAGACCATAAAGTCGCATTACAGACCGCTTAATGAACAAGATGATTTCGTGAGCGTTAGGTTATACGTTCCTTTTTGGAACGCCTGCCCACTTTAATTCAACTCACCTTGTATGCCCTTATGGGTTGAAGGAAGTCACGACACAAATACGATCATTACCACGACTGACCGTCGTACTGCCCAAATTAATATTTAGCAGAATAGGCTACTGATCACTGATCGAAATACAAAGCGAAGGAAGGTCTTAGTTTTAATCTGGTCATTAAATATGTATAAACATTTATTTGCCTTTCAGTCATGTAACTGGTTTGACGCATGCCACCACGAATTTCTCTCTTATGCCATCCTCTTCATATTAGCGTATCATTTACAGGCTTCCTCAGTTATTTTTTGGATGTTCAAAATGGTTCAAATGGCTCTGAGCACTATGGGACTTAACTTCTGAGGTCATCAATCCCCTAGAACTTAGAACTACTTAAACCAAACTAATCTAAGAACATCACACACATCCATGCCCGAGGCAGGATTCGAACATGCGACCGTAGTGGTCGCACGGTTCCAGACTGTAGCGCCTAGAACCGCTCGGCCACCCTGGCCGGCCTTTTGGATGTATTCCAATCTCTGTCTTCCCTTATAGTTTTTACCTTTCTAAACCTCCCCCAAGTGCTATGGTAGTTATTCCGTGATATTTTAACTTATGTCTCATCATCTTCTCCCTTCTTCTTGACAATATTTTCCAGAAATTGCTCTCTTCGATCATTGCGCGAAGAACTGCCCCATTTCTTATCTTATCAGTCCACCTAATTTTCAATATTCCTCTATAGCACAACATTTCAAACGCTTCAATTCTCTTCTTTTCCAGATTCAATTCCATAGAATACTGTATTTCGAATATATATTTTTCCAGAAATTTCTTCTGCAACTTAAGACCGATCATTAATGTCAACATTCTTTTCACAATAAATGCCCTCTTTGCTTTTGCTAGTCTGTTCATTATGTCCTTCTTGCTTCGGCCGACCAGAATTACCCTGCTTTCAAGGTAGCTGAATTCCTTCCTCTGCTTCGTGAACTCCAACGCTGATGCTGTCTTACTCTCATTTCGGCTTACTTCTCAGGTCACACTGTGTGCTCATTGCACTTCTCGTTCCACTCAACAGATCCCGCAGGTCTTCCTCGTCCTCACTGAGGAAAGCAAAGTATTCAGCACTGGACTTATTGGTGATAACCTTTCACCCTGAATTTTAATCCCACTCCCGAACCTTTCTTTAATTTACATCACTACTTCTTAGATGTAGATTAAACCTTAAGAGCGAAAGACTACATCCCAGTTTTGAACCCTTTCTAATACAAACACTTCGTTCTTGGTCTTCCATCCTTTTTTCTCTCATAGTTCTTGTACATATTATACAGAGTGTTTGCTTGATAATGTTACAAACTTACAGGGATGATGGAGAAGGGTGACTATATCGATTTGAGATGAGGGACCTGGTTCGCAAATGATCGGGTCGATAGTTACAAGCGGAAACCGTTTTGATACCTCTGACAGCGGAATACATGTACTGGTACTGTTGTTGCTGCGACTGTGCGGTAGCCAACTTTCAGAGGTGGCATTATGGACCAAAAGAAGGAAAAAAAAGTCTAGTAAACGTGGACTGTAAAATGTATGATTTCAGACCGAAGGGCATTTGTTCGACACTGTGAAGCCCATCTCTACCCAACAATTGTCATAGCTCTTAAGGCATGCATTTTACAGTTTATACTTATTGAACTTTTTTTTGTTTTGCTCCACACTTCCTCCTTAAAAAAATGGAAGCCAAAGAGCTGCAGTAGTAGAAATGTGTTTCACAGGATCAAAGATGGCCAAGTTCTCATAGCTCTGTTATAGCTTGTAGCCTCCCAACAGTTAAATGTGGTCCTAACCTCCCAATGAAAATGGGCGAGTAACCTCTCAATAAAATTGTGACTCATATATAACCTTTCAATAATTAACTGACTGTTAATCGAAACTGTTAAACCTGGACGTCAGCAGTGCTGCATCATGGCCCTGAAAAGTCATTCTGAATTAACTGGAAATTCTTACCTCAATTATGTCGCCGGATAACGCGTTTATATCCGCTCCTATAAGAAATTTTTCTGGCACAGCCCAGTGCAATGCTGGCCACTAGATTTGTTACGTATAAAAAGAAACAACTAATTTTTCTTTACGATAATCGGGATGACCGTGGATAGGAGAAATTAGTGAAATTTTTAAATTCAGATGAATGATTGTCAAAAGTTATCTTTATAAGAAAGATTATTATTAAAAGGTTTGTAAAAACATTTACATGGTACTTGATATAAAAATAGTACAAAATCAGTTGTTACAAATTACAGATGCGCGCAGCTATAAATAATAATAATTTTTGCTTTTACCTTATACTACATCGCTCAGGCACCGCCATCATTCTCCACGACCGGCCATAGTAATTCCATACAGGACGCAAGTGCTCTCTGTGAGCTGTACAACTCGACAACTGCTCTCTCAGGGCGGCCTGACCCAACCGCCCGACTGCGAGCTACTACCACTACTGCTACTGCTGGCGACACTGCCCTCTGGTCTGCGATTCTATTGTAGCATGCATATCGCAGGCAGCGCGTGAGCAATCCATCGAAGTTACATCTGCTCGAGTGCGCTAGCAATAAATTCCTTAGTCATGGACCTCTTACAAGCTTATAGGTTTAAAGCCTGTGTTTACTTGGCGTTTTTTCCTCTTTTGGCCCACACTACCACTTCTGAAAGTTGCGTACCCTACAATTTTAGACACAACAGTTTCGGTGAATATATTCCACTGTCAGAGGTATCAGAACGATGTTTCTTTGTGTAACTTTCGACTCGGTTGTTTGCGGACCAGAGTCCTGCACCTCAATTGGTACATTTATCCCTAAAAGTCTGTAACATCATTACGTAATCATCCTACATGTCACCCGTATTTCCCCATAGCTTACTCCAATTTCCTGAGAATTTTGAACATCTTGAACCGATTTACGATACCGAACTCTTTTTCCAAGTCTATATATTCTATGAACGTGTCTTTTCTTGATCTTCCATAATCAAGCACAAAGTCAGATCTCCCCCTCTGCTGCCTCTAACTTTCTAAGAACAAAAAAATAACTACTTTACTTAAAATTGGCTTTTTATGTATTACTTGGTACGTTACATTAGCCGCATTCCATGCACGTCAAGCAGAGGTTATAAATATAAGCACAGAGCTGCACAGCCGCGCGGGGTTAGCCAGGCGGTCTAAGGCGCTGCAGTCATGGACTGTGCGGCTGGTCCCGGCGGAGGTTCGAGTCCTCCCTCGGGCATGGGCGTGTGTGTTTGTCCTTAGGATAATTTAGGTTAAGTAGTGTGTAAGCTTAGGGACTGATGACCTTAGCAGTTAAGTCCCACAATATTTCACACTCATTTGAACATTTTTGAACAGAGATGCACAGAACTCTTTGTGACTGCACAGTATCTTGGCTCGACAAAAAAAATGGCTCTGAGCACTATGGGACTCAACTACTGAGGTCATTAGTCCCCTAGAACTTAGAACTAGTTAAACCTAACTAACCTAAGGACATCACACACATCCATGCCCGAGGCAGGATTCGAACCTGCGACCGTAGCGGTCTTGCGGTTCCAGACTGCAGCGCCTTTAACCGCACGGCCACTTCGGCCGGCTCTTGGCTCAACATGTATCCTGTATTGATGCCATGCTTTTCTGCTACAGACGTATCAGTCGGGTTAAAATGTAAGCCACTCACGTTCTCCGCATAGAGTTGTGAGGTACTGCGTTGCCTTTTGCAGGTGTAGTGGCCTCCATGCTCGTATCCAACAATGTAAAAGTAAAATTTAATTTATGAATATAATGACTAATTTTGAAACGTTTATTCTGGGTATTTTAAGCTTAAAGTCTGTAATTCGTATCGTATGCTGTTATAATTTATCAAGTATTTTTGCGACGTTTTCGTGGTGTTTGACTAAACCAGTAACCGCTCAGCTTTTTTAAATAACTCGTACCATTCCCGACTGGTAATGGTTCCAGAAGTGGAATCAACACTGCTTCTTAACGTAATTAAACGTCCGATAACATTACCAGAGAGCCACATGCAAGATTTACCGGATAATTAAAATTTTTAGTGAATAGCAACAGCCTTGTGTCACACATTCGATGTACCCTCCATGATTATTTTTGTCGTTGAGAAAGGAGTAATGTACCCCGTGAGAAGTGACGCAGACATTCGGGCACTGCACTTTAATTTGGGAGGTACGATATTCAGATCTCGATCGAACAGTTTTGAGTAAGGTGTTAATGTTACTACGGCTTCGCTTTAGACCGATGTTGGTATTCTTCCGTCAGCTAGGCTTTGGCTTCTACCTTCCCATATCTGCCTTACTGAGCTAATGTTACATCTCTGTAGGCCCCTACGCGGGCTCTAAACTGCCTTGAGATCTAACGTGTGCTATGCTAAGAGATCTTAACTGCCACACTTGATTTCCCTAAATCACACCTAGTGAATGGGGGATGGTCCTTTACAGTGTCGAGTTCCTCCCTGCCGCTCCCTATCCTCGCCGCGCTCTTTTCCAGCTGTTCTGGAAACTTTCTATTTACAACCTTTCGTCCTATGGAAGTCCACACGCCGCTACCCCATCTGAGGTAGTTACTGAGCTCGCCAGAATCTCACACTGCAGTACAACATAATTTTACATAAAGCCTTTCAAGACAACTGTAGTGTGGACAGCTTCCGCTGCCAATATACCACTGTCAGCCTGGCATTGTCGGCTCCACTGTGTTGCCAGTTCCGCTGCGAAAAGCCTTGCGGCTGTCAATTCTCAGACAGTAATAGGAGAGTAATGTAACATTTCCCTTCGCTTTCCTTTGACGTGCGATGAGAGTAATCGAAAGAAGGCTCTCCTATAAAGAGCTACGTGAATTTTAGAACTTTACCTGTTTTGTGTAGGAAGTAAAATACTTTAAACCGATATTCAGTAGCCGAAGAGAGCAGGGCGTGCAGACGGTAATTGTCACGACAGCGTCGCAACTTTGGACATTACATGACAAATTTCATCTAATTTTAATTCCCGAGACGTAGCCAGCCGTTGTGGCCGAGCGGTTCTAGGCGCTTCAGTCCGGAACAGCGCTGCTGTTACGGTCGCAGGTGGTTCGAATCCTACCTCGGGCATGGATGTGTGTGCTGTCCTTAGGTTAGTTAGGTTTAAGTAGTTCTAAGTCTAGGGGACTGATGACCTCTGATGTTAAGTCCCATAGTGCTCAGAGCCATTTGAACCATTTTGAACCCGAAACATGTGGGCTGCTACATCTGACACTACATGTGGTTTATAGGCAGTTTTCCAAACTTGATTAGGAAAGTGATGAAATACTTCCTCTTTGTCTCTGATGCACGAGCCACGAAAAGTTAAAACGCACTGAAGAACGCATAAATTTCGAAGATACGTAGCGGGTACACGAGGGCACACATAATGTTTCTCCCTTAGGGCAATTGGTGGTATCAGAAAGGGTCTCTGCCACAGAATTAAAAAAAACGAAAAAAAAGACAAATTGTAGATGTGCAGTTACCAATTATCAGCGGATCCTGGCACGTCGGTAGAAGAACAATTACAAAAACAAGATAAAAATATTTTCTATTTTAAGTTGGAATATGATCTGTTTACTCATGAGTGTAACATCGGCTCTAGCTCTGATAATAGCTTCATTTAGGCGAAAAAGAACCTCCTCCACAACTTCCTTGAGGTGTGACGTATTAATCTGAAGTATGTCATTGATTACTATTTGCAGCAGGGTTACCAGATTTCAGGAATGTTGAGTGCTACGTATCACCTGCCGTTCCAAACTAATTACAGCCGTTTTCAAGATCGCGTAATGTAGCGGACCAATGGAGATGCAGTAGGGAGCCTGACTGTTTGTCACACAGGAACATATGTGAGCGAACTTATGAACAAATCCATTATCATCTTCGAAGACGAAATCCTCCGCCGGATACGCATCATGAAGATGTAGAAGAAAGGATAAAACGTAGCCACCAGTAATGGTGAAATAAACATGCTGGTCCAGTTTATGGTAATCCGAATAAGTGAACCAAGGATTGGTACAAAAAACACCGCCAAAACATCACAAAAAACCCTATTGGCCCGTTGGTCGACTCTGAATATTTCACCGTTTGAAAATAGACAAAATGACGAGTTGTTGGACCACACTGCACGCCTCCAGTCAGCTGCTGTCCAATTCCTGTGTTTTTTGTGTTTCTTCGCTCAACGGAGACGTACAACACTATGTACCGTCGTGAGAACTGGTCTTTGAGAGTTAGCTGACTCCAAATTTTCACTACTTTGCAGTTCCGTTCGCAATATTCACTCAGAAACTCGCTGAGGTTGACCTGCATTGTCTCACAACAGTAAGTCCTGTAGGATTTAAAACGATTATCATTAGCAAGGCATGACATTCTTCCCCATGTTGACAGTGTACAGTCGGCGATGATACGGCAATACATCGTGAAACTTCACTGACGGTGTGGTCATACGCAAGACCAGATACAATAACTCCTTTTTATCACACGCACACGTGTCCACGTCGACCTATGGTGGAGCATCTCATGTAATGATAATCGTTTTAAATCCTACAGGACTTACTGTTGTGAGACAATGCAGGTCAACCTCAGCGAGTTTCTGAGTGAATATTGCGAACAGAACTGCAAAGTAGTGAAAATTTGGAGTCAGCTAACTCTCAAAGACCAGTTCTCACGACGGTACATAGTGTTGTACGTCTCCGTTGAGCCAAGAAACACAAAAAACAATTTTACATCATCGACAGTGTTCCAAAGTGGCAGATGTGATCTTTTAGAGGGATGTCTTTCTTTGTCGAGCTGATATGTATTATCATCAATCTTAGAATGCTTGGATGCGGTTCTACATCGTGTTGTGTCTTTAACCAATCTTCTCATCTGTGCAAGGATATAACGCCTAACATACTCTGAAATGTTTCGCGTATTATAATCTTGGTTTGCTTCTATTATCGTTCTCTACTTCTTTTACCAGCGACAGGTTCTCTATTCCTGTGTGCTGTATCAGATGTCGCACTAACGTCTCCGTTCTTGTGGGTGCAATAGCACGATAGAATAAAAGCTGGAAATGAACCTACTTTCTTTGTGTGATTTGTATGGTTTTCTCTGCATGATTAGTAGATCTTGTGTATTTAAATGTCCAACCATGTTGACGACTATAATATGCAGACAGTCTTCGAAAGCGTAGCATCTGTTTTCGAAATGACATTTCCCAGTAGGTAGTTTGGCATTAGTTGTGTGTCTGCTCGAACGGTAGGTTATTTATTGGGCTAGAACACTCGTTCATTCAGCACCCCCACCCGGGGAGAAGGGTAACTGCCCTCCAAGCTTGTCAAGTAGATGGGTTCTTAGCACCTGCGCCGCAGCAGAGCCCAGGCACTGTAACTACTATCAGGCCCAACGGCTCATACTACGGTTTGCGGCGTGCCCCTTACTGGAATGCGGGTCCGCGGCGCACGTGCACTGGAACTGGAGCTGCGTCCAGTGGAGCGTGTGGGGCACCGAACCCCGGAGCCCGCCGTTGCAGCCGCTCCACGGCTTCCGCAGCACCGGCCGCTGGGCAGCGCGCGCTCTACTGTGCTTGAAGTCCAAAACCTGTTTCACAAGAGCGGCTTTAAGGTCAATTCGACAACTGCAGTTCCAGCACTGTGATGGCATAAAAAAACCAACGATTCAGTTTATTTATTTGTTTTCTGTAACAGTTGCATGTAATCCTTGATGATGTTCGAACGCGTGTGTTCATTTTCAAATCGTTGCCTCCATCTCTAGTAGTGACTGTAACGTAATTCAACTAGAACATTCACTCACACAACAGGTCATCATATCATTTTGATATTGTTATGTTGACCTAGCGTATGAACACTTTCTATGTTTCATTGGAACATCAGAGATACTGGCAATGGCTTGATAAAAAATCCGTGCCTTCGAAATTTTTCAGCATCAAGGATTATATGCATTTGCGACAGAGAACTAAATAATAATGGGTGGTCCATTTAACTTCAGTCTCAGTTGTATATGAATTGATTGTGAATATCTTTATCCTTAATTTACTATATCCTTTTTAACATTGGGTATAGACAATGTTTCTCCCCATTTATTTCTACTAAGATGAATAGCTGAGGATGCAGCTATAAACTACGAAACCGGTCGTTTTAATAAAAGATCGTTTAACAGCTGTTGCGGTTCTTCATTTATCAAGACGTATTTATGAAGAAATAAATAATCGACCACACGTGGTGGGTGAATGTCACACGCGAGCGCGTGAATGAGCCACCAACGACATTGCTACTGACGTTACTAACAAACAGACCGTGTCCAGTATAGAGTACTAAAATTCTGAGTGTGCTGAATATTCTCCATGTGCAGAGATAGGGGTGATGACTGCTAAGAACGGATGTTGTGACCAATTTTCGGCATGCTGACATTTTTTATTTCCATTTGCATCAGTCTTCTGACTGGTTTGATGTGTCCCTGCACGACTTCCTCATCTTCTCCAACTTCTTTCTCACAGAGTAGCACTTGCATGCCACTTCCTCAGTTATTTGCAGGATATATTCCAATCTCTGTCTTCTCAAACAGCTTTTACTTGATACAGTACCTTGGAAGTTATTGGAAGTCTTGTTAACACATGTCCTATTATCCTGTCCATGCTTCTTGTCATTGTTTCCCATTTGTTACTTTCTCCTCGTTCGAGTCCATATAATTTGTAACATCCTTCTGTAGCACCATATCTCAGACGCAACGATTTTCACATTTTCCAGTTTTTCGATGGCCCATCATCCGCTAATATACATTGCTATGGAACACATATTATTCCTCAAATTCCAAATTATGTTTTGTACTAACAGACTTCTTTTGGCTAGCAATGCTCTCTATGTTTATGCTAGTTTACTTCTTATGTCCTCCTTGCTTCGTCCGTTGTATGTTATTTTGCTTCCAAGGTAGCAGATTCCTTACCTCAGTCTATTTAATGGCCGCTGTTTTGATACGAAATTAAAATAAAATCATGAAAATGAGGCATCCTGTATTCCGGTAGAGGCGCAAGGGAAAACACAGTTTTGTAGCTTGAGCTACCTAGTTCCTTCTCTGTTTAAATCCATACACCGCCTTTTCCTTTCTTAACACTATTGCGTATTGGAATAGTGATCTCCTTCTCTTCTCTTATTTCTTCCCTGTGGTTCATATTTCATAACCTCAGATCACAACCGGCTTGAATGAGTGTGCTAAGGGTCTCTTTTACACATCAATGCTACTTTCTCCTTCCTTAACCTAAATGCACAGAGGAGCTGTTTTGCAGCACTTCTCGAGCTGTTGGATTTCTCATGAACTCACAGTTATACTTACAACATAGTTCCCACAATCCTATAACCATCTGTCGTTTTCATTTGTTTGCCGTTCATATGAAAGGAATAAGTTGGCTGCCCATCTTTCTTAACCATCATCCATTTTTCCTCTACCGCACGTGAATCCTACTCTGTTTCCCTCTCGATAGCCAGACATCGATCTGAAGTTCTTTCGGAGCCCCTCCTCCCCACCTTAAACCTCCGTTTCAAAAAACCTTCATTCATCATTACCTAAACTTTGTCGATCTTCATTTCATGGAGACAGGATTTAATCTTCACACTACCTTGAATTCAAACTGTGAGACTGCTAACACGAATATGAAGATCTGTTGCAGGATCGGAATGCTGCAGAGATTTTACTAAATGTCTACTGTAACTGACCGATAACCAAAGGGGTTGGGAAAAAAAGTGCGGAAGCACCACGAGAAATGCATTTCTTAACACAAATGCAAATGCTAACCGAGCCAGCAGGTGGCGCTGCTGTACTTGACCACGAATGGCACCTTTGCAATGTCCTCAATACGTTTTAAGTGTCAATCGTGGTCAGGACATGATTCCGTGCAGTTGTGAGTGCAGTGCCAATTGTTATAATCCTTGCAACAATACTTTCAAAAAATTGATTAGTGATTACTCGGATGAAAGTGAATCTGACATGGCCAAGTTGTTGATGCTCGTATTCTGGTGCTTCCGTAATCAAGGTGGCCGAATTGTTTGGTGTTTCAAGAGCCACCGTATCGAAGATTTATACCGCATACAAGGAAAGCAGAAAACGTCATCCGCTAAGTCACAACGCGGACGTGTTGTGTTGAGTGTTCCTGACGAATGGTCACAGAAGAGGATTGGACGAAAAATGAGAAGTCGACAGCCACGAAAGTCAGAGCAGAACTGAGTGTCGCACGAGCGTACCCTGTAGGCACCAAAACAACACGATGGGAACTCCACAAGCAGGTAGTTGCATGGTGAGCTCGAATTCCTAAACCACTCATCAGCGATGCAAATGCCCATAATGGGAAGAAGTCGTGTTGAAGCCATAAAACTGGGACTATGGAGCTGTGGAAGAATGTAATTTGGTCGGATGAGTCTTGCTGCACACTGCTTCCAACTTCTAGTCGTGTTTTCATCTGGCGTACGCCGTTTCAAGCCTACAATGCAGAATGCTTGCTGCCGAGAGTAAAACCTGGCTTAGGTTGGGCGGTGATTTGGGCAACCATACTGGGGTTTTCTGCGGGCCCTCTGATTACTTAGCAACGTTACGTTACTGCCAAGATTCATGTTACTATTTTGGCTGATTAGATCCTCCCTGTGGTACAATATTTGTTCTCCAGTACTAATGCTCCGTTCCAAGAAGACAAGGCTCCTGTTCGCACATCTCACATCGTCCAGGTCTGGTTTTTTTGAGCACTAGGATAAACTGCCGCATCCACTTTAGTCAGCAGATCTCAATTGAGCCTTTGTGTTCTACTTTGAAGTGTGTGCGATCCGTATCCACATACACTATCGTTACCTGAATTGCCAGTAATTTGCATGAAGATTGGCATAAGAGTATCTTGAAAACCATTTTGAAACTGAGACGAATGAAAGCAGTTTTGAATGCCACCACTTGTACGACACATTGCTAGGCATGGTAATGTATTGTGTTTTCGGTACTTCCATATTTTTGTCCATCCTCTGTATCTCCCAGCTTTGGAACTGATAAACGTTCTGAAATTTCCTGGCAAATTTAAACTATGTGCCGACATAAATTCGAAATCCCAACCTGCCTTTCGCGGCATACGTTGTTACCAAATAAGCCATCCATACGCTCCTCTCACCCCGTCCTCACAGCTTAAATTCTGACAGTATCTCTCCCCTGGATTGCAGATTTCACAGACGATGCTCTGCATACCTTACCGGGCTGTCACTCTTGCACGAAAGATGTTTCCAGAACTAATCTATTTTCTGATCAATGGATTTTGCTTTCTTATGAGAAGTCCGGTCATAAAAACTGCGTGCCGGCCTAGCACACATCAATAATTCACTGGCAAGTTTCGAAACAACGCATACTCCACTGCAGAATGAAAAACATTTATGAACGGAGTGTGTAATACCTATGATGTATGAATTCGTACGCAACGGTAAGGAGATGGTTGGTTGGTTGGTTTTTGGGGGAGGAGACCAGACAGCGAGGTCATCGGTCTCATCGGATTAGGGGCGGATTGGGAAGGAAGTCGGCCGTGCCCTTTGAAAGGAACCATCCCGGCATTTGCCTGGAGCGATTTAGGGAAATCACGGAAAACCTAAATCAGGATGGCCGAACGCGGGATTGAACCGTCGTCCTCCCGAATGCGAGTCCAGTGTGCTAACCACTGCGCCACCTCGCTCGGTAAGGAGAGGTGGGCTACATAGTGGTACAGCAACTGTCGTCTTAGGAAAGCAGGACAGGAGCAGAAATGTTTGGCAACCAAATGAAAATAGTTAACTTGAATTTTTCCAAGTGAACGATGACTCCAGCTATCAGTGCCAGTACGGAGGAGGCTCGCTGTACTAGGCACGAACGATGAAGCTCCAAGTGCAGTTGGGTTGAGTGGCTGCCACTGGCTGTCCTATACTGCGCTGAGAGAGGGTGCTCACAATATGGAGCTGCTTGGAGGTGTGGTGTGGCTCAACGAGTGTGCGCCATTGGGTCTGCCGGATCCTGCGTGACCGCTTTCAGCATCTGTTGGAAACTTGTAATTCTGTTGCCAGTTTAAAGGTGCTCTTGGGAAGGTATCGGTATGTGATACCACAATATCAAATAACAGCGTTGTGATCATATGCACTTGGTGTAAATTTCGGTAAGAATATCTCCTGTTCTTAATCTCGCCATAGTTGTTAATGATCGCATCTCGGAGGCATGCAGCCGCGTTGTATTATTGTTATCATGGGCTTATGGATCCTGGTGGATCACGCAGTGCTTTTGGATTCTTTTTTTTCTTTTTGTAATCTTCCACGGGGATCTCATTCTCTCCCTGTGGGCTATCTTTCTCTTTTCAGTCCTTGGTTTCAATTCTTTCTTTTTACAGGGCTATTACAAATGACTGAAGTGATTTCATAAATTCACTGTAGCACCATTCATTGACATATGGTCACGACACACTACAGATACGTAGAAAAACTGATAAAGTTTTGTTCGGCTGAAGCCGCACTTCAGGTTTCTGCCGCCAGAGCGCTCGAGAGCGCAGTGAAACAAAATGGCGACAGGAGCCGAGAAAGCGTATGTCGTGCTTGAAATGCACTCACATCAGTCAGTCATAACAGTGCAACGACACTTCAGATCCACCAACTGCTAACTCCATTCGGCGATGCTATGCGCAGTTTAAAGCTTCTGGATGCCTCTGTAAGGGGAAATCAACGGGTCGGCCTGCAGTGAGCGAAGAAACGGTAGAACGCGTGCGGGCAAGTTTCACGCGTAGCCCGCGGAAGTCGACGAATAAAGCAAGCAGGGAGCTAAACGTACCACAGCCGACGGTTTGGAAAATCTTACGGAAAAGGCTAAAGCAGAAGCCTTACCATTTACAATTGCTACAAGCCCTGACATCCGATGACAAAGTCAAACGCTTTGAATTTTCGGCGCGGTTGCAACAGCTCATGGAAGAGGATGCGTTCAGTGCGAAACTTGTTTTCAGTGATGAAGCAACATTTTTTCTTAATGGTGAAGTGAACAGACACAATGTGCGAATCTGGGCGGTAGAGAATCCTCACGCATTCGTGCAGCAAATTCGCAATTCACCAAAAGTTAATGTGTTTTGTGCAATCTCACGGTTTAAAGTTTACGGCCCCTTTTTATTCTGCGAAAAAAACGTTACAGGACACGTGTATTTGGACATGCTGGACAATTGGCTCATGCCACAACTGGAGACCGACAGCGCTTACTTCATCTTTCAACAGGATGGTGCTCCTCCCATCATGATGTTCGGCGTTTCTTAAACAGGAGATTGGAAAACCGATGGATCGGTCGTGGTGGAGATCATGATCAGCAATTCATATCATGGCCTCCACGCTCTCCCGACTTAACCCCATGCGATTTCTTTCTGTGGGGTTATGCGAAAGATTCAGTGTTTAAACCTCCTCTACCAAGAAACGTGCCAGAACTGCGAGCTCGCATCAACGATGCTTTCCAACTCATTGATGGGGACATGCTGCGCCGAGTGTGGGAGGAACTTGATTATCGGCTTGATGTCTGACGAATCACTAAAGGGGCACATACCGAACATTTGTGAATGCCTAAAAAAACTTTTTGAGTTTTTGTATGTGTGTGCAAAGCATTGTGAAAATATCTCAAATAATAAAGTTATTGTAGAGCTGTGAAATCGCTTCAATCATTTGTAATAACCCTGTATTTTTCACCTCGTTGTCCGACTGCAGTACCCAAGAGTTTAGTTTTTGACTAAGTATATTCCTGTCTGCTGCTACCCTTGCTTCTGCCGTGACTTTTTCACTAATTGAATCTGTGGCATAATATTCCTGCATATGTTACAGTTTTGTGTGTAAGCCTTTGTGTTATACAGAGTCTTCGAACATGTCCATAAAATTTTAGTCTTTGTTTTCTAATATTTGCTATCAGCTTCGATGATTTCTCTGTTCCTTCACGGAATTTCTATCTATGCCACTGACTGGTTTCTGGCCCAAGAATTTTAATTTCTCTCACTGATAGAGATTCAGGTTTTATCGTCGTACTGCAGTGTGAAATGCAATTTTTTGTCGTAGATATACCATCATTGTGGTTCTACAATCGAACTCACTGCGCTTGATTTTCTAGCCCCATTGGTTCTATAATCTCTTCGAAATACTTGAAGTGTCTGACCCTCTTGTCGTGCCCACACTTCGTGTTTAATTTGTGAACGATGTTTATTGTAGGCCGACTTTTTCAGTGCATTCTTTGAGGATTTGTATCTGTTTGGTTGCTGTGAGTTCACTATCCGCTAGTATTGCTAAATCGCCTGCGAAAGTTAAGAAAGAGCTGTTAATGTCATCTTTTGCTCGTCCAGGCTGAGTAGACCTCGATTTCTTAATTTATTAATGTAGGATGATATTGAAGAGGAATGAGACAGTTAATATCTTTGGTAGATACCGGTTTTATTCGAAAAGGGCTGTGATATTCACCCAGAAATTGTACTTTGTGCCCAGGAATATTTACTTGATGATACTTACTGTTCTTGAGCCTTGTTCTTTGTTGATATTGATTGTTCGTACAGCAAACATGATTGTTTTCGGAATACTTATTCCATCATCACATGAATCTGGAAGTCAAGCATATCCATATCGGTTCAGTGAAATTTACCCAAGCATGGGTAGCTGCTGATCAGAAGTATTCTGCCAGTCCATGTTTTTACATAATTTTACAAAATTCAACATTCGTGGTAGAGTAGCATTACAGAATAACGGAGTTTAGTGGCTATCCAATCACTGAAACGATAGAGATTGTATGGTTTGCGAAATACATTTAATGATCTTCTCCTGTGTTCTTCAACCCTAAGGTTGGTTTGTAGCAGTACCCCATTTCACTCTTTTATCTCGTTTCCCCTAGATTTCCACGTACCTAGCTCCTCCTACATTACTCATACTCATATCCTTGGTCGTACCCGCCTATTCCTTTCCACAGCATCTCCATCTGGTATTGTCCTAATGACGTTATTGTGTGTCAAAACGTGTCCTATGAGTCTGTGTGTTCTTTTTTGAACGTTCATCCGGAGAGACTGGTTTCATATTCTCCTCAGGTCCTCTAAGGTACTAAAGGGATCTAGGAAATGCCGTTAATGTCCTAGATCTGATGAAGGGAAAGTGATATCGACATCCTTGTGGTAGAGAGGGGTCAATGCCACTTTATGTGACGGCTAACGTAGACACGTAGACAAGGATTGAAGGATAACTGCGTTAAGACCGGCATAAGTCATCAGCCCATCGTTCATTGGGCAGGATACCCTCTTCTCACAGGCAAGGTATGAATAATAAAACAGTAATAATTTCTCCGTGTGTGGGTCCACAGCCTTGATGTAATTGCTGTACGCTGAAACCATTTTTTTGTGCCTACCGCAGGCTGTCATGATTTTTTTTATACGAATGAGCTTAACTGCACCATGTACGAGGGACATTGAATAAAGAGACAAACTTAAGTAGGAAAAGAAAATTGCATTTTACGAAATGAGGCTTTCACTGCTTCTCAACATAATCCCCCGATGTTAATAAACTTGTCCCAATGATGAACTAGTTTTTTTATGCGTGATGTAAAGAAATTTTTGTTTTGATGTTTGAGTCACTTTCCCACAAATTCTTTGATACTACCGTTGTTGCTGACCTTTTTGTAATGCCTCTTTGAGTGGACCAAATAAAAACCCGAGGGAGCCACATCTGGACTGTAGGGAGGATGAGGAAGTATATTACAAACTACTTCTTGGGTCAGCTGGGCAGTGTAAGGGCCAGCTTTGTCGTGTAGCAATATGACGCCCTCTCATTGAGGTCCATGACGTTTTTGTCTCATTTCTGACTTTACTTTGCTCATCAGCATATCTGAGTGGTGGTACTGCTTATTGTACGCTTCGTACGTTGATCTTGCAAATGATCTAAAAAGACGACGTCGTCGGCACCCCAAAAGATGTAAGTCACTGAGATTCGACCGTTTTTGAACTGTTCTACCGACCTATAAAAATTTTCCGCGATTCATACAACTTTCGCCACACTGCCTTCATCAGCAGAATGCGAGAAAGTTATTGAACGCTGTTCAAGTAGTGTGGAAACTTCAAGCTGGCACGCAATCGTTAAATGCAATATTGATGTCAGAAGCAAAACAATTTTTATTCGTCAGATGTTCAGATAATCACAGTGATGCAAATGTAAAGTCATGCAAGTGCAAAAGTCGTCCTACAAACTTTTCATTTCTACGTCAATTCAGCCCTTTAATTATTGCATGTCCCTCGTATTCCATTTTGACCCTTTTCGAGTTATAGAGCTTTTAATGAAATTTGTGTCATATGTAAAATCTATTAAATGCTGTACGTCTCTGTTGCCAAATAGCAGTAAATTGCTTTTAATTCTGACACGTTTCACCGACGCAGCTCCGTTTGAAAATTTAATTTGTTTATAAAAGAAGTTATGCCTACAGTGGACACAAAAAATGGTTTTTGCTTTTCACAGTAGCAAACTGTAGCCCAAGGAAGTACGTAATCACTCTAGAAATTCTTCCAAACCATATGTGGCATACAGCAAACCAGTGCTTAACAGTACTGGTTAAAAACAATCTTGGTTGCAATTTTATTTTTTTATTTTTCAACGACGCGTTTCGCCTTATTTAGGCATCTTCAGGTTACCTTTATCTAGATGAACGTGAGATGCACCAAGATCTGCATAACGCGTTCCCGTTCACAGGAGCAAGTAACAGTACTCGCTGCTGTGAACGGGAACGCGTTATGCAGATCTTGGTGCCTCTCACGTCCATCTAGAAAAAGGTAACCTGAAGATGCCTAAATAAGGCGAAACGCGTTGTTTAAAAATAAAAAAACTAAAATTGCAACCAAGACTGTTTTTAACTAATACGTAATCGCTCGTATAATAATTTTTTCCCGTCCTACTGAAATGTGTCAGGAGTAGCAAACAATAGTGCCGAGGAGCAGCCTGCTGCGGCAGGCGGCAGGTTTCACGAGCTCTGCGTCCTGTGCCCTTCTGGGAAGCGCCGGCCTGCCGCGTCCTGCGCCCTGTGTCAGCGCCGGCACAGCCAGATAGCGGCTCGGCTGTTTGCTCTTCTGATAGCGGCGCTACTGTTGCCGCCGCCGCTGCTGCCTCTGCGCCACCTGCGCGTGTGCCGGCAGTCTCCGCCTTCCTCGAATTAAAAGTAAACCGCTCACCCTAAGTTGTGGCTAGAAGCGATAGCTCAGTGAGCAGACAGCAAAACGGTTGAAACAATACGAGAAAGAGGCGTCATTATTTACAAAGCTACCGTCGTGCAGCTTCGTTACGCCGCTCTATTTTTTGCAGGCTTCTTCATCTGTGTCTAACTACACTGAGGTGGCAAAAGTCACGGGAGACCACCTAATATCGTCTCGGACCTTCTTTTCCCCGGCGTAGTGCAACAAAAAATGGTTCAAACGGCTCTAAGCACTATGGGTCATCAGTCCCCTAGACATAGAACTACACTACTGACCATTAAAATTGCTACACCAAGAAGAAATGCAGATGATAAACGGGTATTCATTAGAAAAATATATTATACTAGAACTAACATGTGGCTACATTTTCACGCAATTTGAGTGCGTAGATCCTGAGAAATCAGTACCCAGATCAACCACCTCTGGCCGTAATAACGGCCTTGATACGCCCGCTTCAGCTCGGAATCTTTGTAAAAGTCGGAAGCCGTCAGGTCACTAATATTTCTTCTCCGGTCGTTGCCATCCATAACAATAAAGTACACTACTGGCCATTAAAATTGCTGCACCAAGAAGAAATGCAGATCATAAACGGGTATTCACTGGACAAATATATTATACTACAAGTGACAGGTGGTTACATTTTCACGCAATTTGGGTGCATAGATCTTGAGAAATCAGTAAACAGAACAACCACCTCTGGCCGTAATAACGGCCTTGATACGCCTGGGCATTGAGTCAAACAGAGCTTGGATGGCGTGTAAAGGTAGAGCTGCCCATGCAGCTTCAACACGATACAGTTCATCAAGAGTAGTGACTGGCGTATTGTGACGAGCCAGTTGCTCGGCCACCATTGACCAGACGTCTTCATTTGGTGAGAGATCTGGAGAATGTGCTGGCCAGGGCAGTAGCCGAATATTTTCTGTATCCCGAAAGGCCCGTACAGGACCTGCAACATGCGGTCGTGTATTATCCTGCTGAAATGTAGGATTTCGCAGGGATCGAATGAAGGGTAGAGCCACGGTTCGTAACACATCTTAAATGTAACGTCCACTGTTCAAAGCTCCGTCAATGCGAACAAGAGGAGACCTAGACGTGTAACCAATGGCACCCCATACCACCACGCCGGGTGATACGCCAGAATGGCGATGACGAACACACACTTCCAATGTGCGTTCACCGCGATGTCGCCAAACACGGATGCGACCATCATAACGCTGTAAACAGAACCTGGATTCATCCGAAAAAATGACGTTTCGCCATTCGTGCACCCAAGTTCGCCGTTGAGTACACCATCGCAGGCGCTCCTGTCTGTGATGCAGCGTCAAGCGTAACCGCAGCCATGGTCTCCGAGCTGATAGTCCATGCTGCTGCAAACGTCTTCGAACTGTTCGTGCAGGTGGTTGTTGTCTTGTAAACGTCCCCATCCCTGTTGACTCAGTGATCGAGACGTGGCTGCACGATCCGATACAGCCATACGGGTAAGGTGCCTTTCATCTCGACTGCTAGTGATACGAGGCCGTTGGGATCCAGCACGGCGTTCCGTATTACCCTCCTGAACCCACCGATTCCATATCCTGCTAACAGTCATTAAATCTCGACCAACGCGAGCAGCGATGTCGCCATACGATAAACCGCAATCGTGATAGGCTACAATCCGACCTTTATCAAATTCGGAAACTTGATGGTTCGCATTTCTCCTCCTTACACGAGGCATAACAACAACGTTTCACCAGGCAATGCCGGTCAACTGCTGTTTGTGTATGAGAAATCGGTTGGAAACTTTCCTCATGTCAGCACGTTGTAGGTGTCGCCACCGGCGCCAATCTTGTGTGAATGCTCTGAAAAGATAATCATTTGCATATCACAGCATCTTCTTCCTGTCGGTTAAATTTCGCGTCTGTATCACGTCATCTTCGTGGTGAGGCAATTTTAATGGCCAATAGTGTACTTAAACCTAACTAACCTAAGGGCATCGCACATATACATGTCCGAGGCAGGATTCGAACCTGCGACCGTAGCAGTCGTGCAGTTCCGGACTGAAGCGCCTTTAACCGCTGGGTCTCAGCGGCCGGCGTAGTGCAGCAACACGATGTTGAATGGACTCAAGGCGTTACAACTTCCCTGTAGAAATATTGAGCCATGTTGCCTCTATAGCCGTCCATAATCGCCAAAGTCTTGACGGTGCACTATTTTGTGCTCGAACTGACCATTCGGTTATGTCCCATAAAAGTTCGATGGGTGGCCGAATCATTCTCTCGAACTGTCCAGAATGTCGCCCAGTGACATGGCGCAATGTCATCCACATAAATTCCATCGCGTTTGGCGACATGAAGTCTATGAATGGCTGCAAATGGTCTCCGAGTAGCCGAACATAGTCATTTCCTGTCAATGATCGGGTCAATTGGACCAGAGAACCCAGTCCATTCCATGTAAACGGAGCCCACACCAGCTTCCACAGTGCCTTGTTGACAACATGGGTCCATGACTTCCCGACCATCACTCTTACTAACTTAAATCTTGACTTACCAGACCAGGCCACGGTTTTACAGTCGTCTAGGGCCCAACCGATGTGGCGAGAGCCCAGGAGATGCGCTGCGGGCGATGTCTTGCTGTTAACAAAGGCACGCGCGTCGGTCATCTACTGCCATAGCTCAATAATTCCAGATATCACTGCACTATCCGTGCGTCCCACATTGATTTCTGCTGTTATTTCACGCGGTCTGTTAGTACTGACAACTCTACGTAAACCCCGCTGCTTTCAGTGGTTAAGTGAAGGTCGTCAACCCCTGCGTTGTCCATCGTGAAAAGTAAAGCCTGAAATTTGGTATTTTTGGCACACTCTTGAGGCTATTGAACTCCGAATAATGAACTTCCTAAGGATTTCCGAGACTGAATGTCCCATGCGTCTAGCTCCTAATACCATACCTCGTTCAGTGTCTATTAATTCCCGCTGTGCGACCATAATCACGTCGAAATTTTTTTTCACATGAATCACCTGAGTACCAATGACAGCTCCGCCAATACACGGTTGTTTTATACCTTGTGTACAGGTACTGCCTCCATATGTTTACGTGCATGTTGCTATCCCGTGACTTCTTTCACCTCATTGTATGGCGACCCCCATCAGTCTGAACATGCTTAGAGGAGTCAACCCTTGGTCTCCATTTACAAACCTCCCATCCCCACACTTTCCTCCATTTACAAATTGACGATCCTGTGATGACTCGGGTTGTGTCCTGTCAACAAATCCCTTCTGTTACTCATACCATACCTGTTTCTCCCAATTCGATTAATTACCTCCTCATTAGTTACCCATTCTGACTGTAGCCGGGATAAAATACAGGCAACGAAAGATTGGCGTAAAAGAGAAGCAGTTTTTGAGAACGTGTGAGACAGAAATGATAATTGAATCAGTACCTTAATCTGTCGACAGGCCTTCAAACGGTTCAAATGGCTCTAAGCACTATGAGACTTGACATCTGAGCTCATCAGTCCCCTAGACTTAGAACCAGTTAAACCTAACTAACCTATGGACATCATACACATCCATGCCCGAGGCAGGATTCGAACCTGCGACCGTAGCAGCAGCGTGGTTCCGGACTGAAGCGACTAGAACCGCTCGGCCACAGCGGCCGGCTAGACAGGCTTAGAATGAAATTAGAACTGTATTAATACCTTAAGATGCTGACGGACGTTGATATATATCAACTGGGACAGGTGAAAATGTGTGCCCCGACCGGGACTCGAAGCCGGGATCTCCTGCTTACATGGCAGACTCTCTAGCCATCCTTTTTTTTCTTTCATTTTGTTCGGTATAGTTTGTTGCGTTTGGTCTGGGTGGACATTACAAGCAAGACATCCGTTCAAGATGATCGTTGATTCCTTTACTCAGTTTGTTTATTACAGAGGGCGAACAGCCCCCTGACCGAACACGCTGAGCTACCGTGCCGGCGCTTACACGGCAGACGCTCTATTCATCTGGGCCACCGAGGGCACAGAGGATAGTGCGACTGCAGCGATTTATCCCTTGCACGCTCCCCGTGAGACCCACTTACCCAACTTAATGTCCACACACTTCATTCGTATTGCCCTTGCCCACTACACTCACTACTCGCGGCAGACGATCTTACCGAGTCCCGTAAGAATTCGTGAAATGCGTGTGCATCCGCACAGTAGAAGAAGGTCAACGGCCGTTTAGCCTTAACTATATGGAGATGGTATCTGTTCTTTCGGACATGCCCGAAATAACAGATACCATCTCCATATATGTGTGAGACAGGGTTGTAGCCTCCTCCTGACTTTATTTGAGCTGTGCATCAAGCAAACAATACCAGTACTCGAGGTCCAATTTGTGAAGAGAATTGAAGTTCAGGGGAAAGAAATACAAACTATGATGTTTTTCGATGACGTTGTAATTCTGTCAGAGTCAGTGATCGACTTCAAAGTGCTGTTTTATGGAGTGGGTAGTGTCTTGAAAGAAGATTATAAGATGTATATCAACGAAGGAAAAACGTGTATAATAGACTTAAATCGAATTAAATCAGCTGATGCTCAGGGAATTAAATTATGTAATGAGACACTAAAAGTATCAATGAGTTACGTTATTTTGGCAGTGAAATGACTGACAATTGCTGGTATTGGGAGGATGTCAAATGCACAAATTTATTAAAATGCAATGTAAGTTTAGGTGTCACGAATCGTGTTCTGGTGGTATTTGTACGGACTGCAGCCGTGTTCGGAGGTGAGACGTGGATAATAAGCAGTTCAGACCCAAGGAGAACAGAAGCCTTTGAAACTCCGTTATACGCAGGACTTATGAGTAGGTACTGAATCGAATAGGGGGAATATAAAGTCGTGTACAGCTTGACTCATAGAAGTTCATAATACACTTTCCGAGGCGTCAAGGAATCGTGAATTTGATAATGGAAGGAAGTGTGGAGGGTAAAAATTGTAGAAGGAGACAAGGCTTGAACATAATAAGCAGGTTCAAGTGATTGTAAGTTGCAGTAGCTACGCAGAGATGGAGAAGATTTGAAGGGCTTATTTCAGTAGTGATACAAGTCCATCACCTCCACTTTTCTGCCTATAATGCTTCTGAAATTAATGATCCAAACAAATAGAAAGAAAGGTTCATCTCTAGCAAGAAGCCATATGCTTGAATATTTCTGGTATCTGAACTACAGATTTTTCAGCGCTCATTTACCTTTAGGACTCTGTATCTCAGAATAAACAAAAACAGACTTGTACCACTATTTAAATAAGCCCTTCATTTATCGTCCCTTGTACATCTTTTACAAGTATATGTGCGAAAAAAGTGGAGTGTACCATAAATTCTACGAAACCATAGTGTTTGTGGGACAACCGTTTGTTGGTAGAACAAACTTCTGCTTCACCATCTGCATCTGACTCCATAAACCAGGAAAGTACATCGTTTAGCAGATTCATCCTTCATATACCCCCCCCCCCCCCCCTTCGACTGCCCCCCTCCACCGCCGAATCTGTTCCACCACTGACGGGACACATGAGCTGACAGAATTCTCTCTACGTAAAGTACTTGCTTGTGTCAAGTTTTTACGAATCCAGAAATGAGGACCGTTTGATCCGTCTAATGCTTAATGTTTATTAATCACGTCTACAACCATCTGCAGGTCCCCTCTGTGAATGTAAATATATAGGATAAAATCTACGATTTCACCTTGTCCCTAGGTCCAAGATTCCAAGCACTTGTCTTCTTTTCAGATTTGATTTGTTCTCTTAGGTGACCAATCAATAAAATAAGCTGTGAACTTTGCATAGTATAAGCATTTACTTACAACGTTAGACGCCAGCAATGACATTGTCTAACAACTGAAATGTGGATAAAATAAGCAATAAGAAGTTAAAAGCAATGGGGAACGGAAAGCCGGACGCTCTTAATGCTATCAAATAGTTCCTAAATCCCAAACTGGTTATCTAGACTGAGGTAGGTTCAGTTGCTATCAATGTTCCAATATTAAGTGAACTATACTTTTAATTTTTGATATGTTGTTAAATTGACTAAGTTGAATATCGTGTATAATTCAGTGATCAAGAATATAAAAATAAGACGCAGGGTGTTGTTTCCTCATTCATGGAAATCATGTTTACGGCTGGCTCTGAGCACTATGGGACTTAACTGCTGAGGTCATCAGTCCCCTAGAACTTAGATCTACTTAAACCTAACTAACTTAAGGACGTCACACACATCCATGCCCGTGGCAGGATTCGAACCTGCGACCGTAGCGGTTGCGCGGTTCCAGGCTGTAGCGTCTAGAACCGCTCGGCCACCCCGGCCGGCAAATCATGATTAATATAGCCGGAAACATAAGAAAAAGAAAACATAATTTGTCATAACGTTACCAAAATACGAAACTGTGTCATCGCCAAGCATATTCGTCGAAAGCATTCAATCCCAGGAATACGAATCTGGAGATATTTCGTCTAGTCAACTTGTATGAAATACATTCCATATATTCATGTCAATATTTTATTTGATAACAATCAAAAAATAGTACGGCGTGGGACACTAAGTGCCTGAATCGACGGGCTCTGGCCCCTTGCTTCGGCTGAGATTACTCAATTATTTCAGAGAGTTGCTTTTTAAAAAGTTATTAAAATCAAAAAAATGTTCAAATGTGTGTGAAATTGGCTAAGGTCACCAGTCCCTAAACTTACACACTACTTAACCTAAATTATCCTAAGGACAAACATACACACCCATGCCCGAGGGAGGACTCGAACCTCCGCCGGGATCAGCCGCACAGTCCATGACTGCAGTGCCTCGGACCGCTAATCCCGCGCGGCTACTAAAATCAAGTGGTCCTGTGCTTTAATGCTGCTTTGGATGGGATTGTCTCATAGAAGTTGCCCCCACAAAATCTATTACTTCACTGTGAAGCAAAGTCAATAAATGTTAACAACATTAGGTATAATTTGTAAAGAGGAAAGCAAATGTGAAAATGTAGGTCACATATTGACAACTTATTTCGTAAATATATGTGAAATGTTCGAAGTTTGAAGCGGGAAATTTCAAGACATTGTATACTGTAGTCGAAAGTTTGTCACGGTAGAAGTGCACATGTAGGTGAGAAAAGCAAGGAGATTTTAGTCTCAAGCAAATGAGCTGTTAGTTATCATATTTTTGCCGTCGGTCTTTCTATATCGAAAGCAGTGTATTCATCAGAATCTATCACGACCGCAACAATCCTAGTAGTCACTCGATCCTATTACAGAGAGTCAGTAGTACTTGTGGGACTTCCTGCTCGTCCGTGGCTGAACAATGTCGATGCTTAGGTTGTTGTTGTACGCTAAAACTGTCTTGTGCAGCTAGCTCGTCAGTCCACACGCAATGAAAATATCTTAGAACTTGTAGCTACAAATAGGCCGGATCATACCGACAGTGTCAGAATAGGAACTGGGATTACCGATCATGGTGTCATTATAGCAACTATAGATACGGAAGTTAATAAAGCAGTCAAGAATGCCAGTACATTGTTTGTATTAGATAGAGCAAATAAGTAGTTGTTGGCATCTTAACTTAGAGACTAAATTGACGCCACTCAGTTCCAGTAAGATGAACGTTGGGGGATTGTGGGCCATGTAAAAGCAGATTGTAAATAGTGGTTTGGAGATCGATGTGTCTGTCAAGTGGATAAAGGATGGAAAAGACCCACCATGGTTTAATAACTTAATTCGGGAAATGCCGGGAAAGCCAAAGGACGTTGCATGTCGCATCAAAAGACAACGCACAAATGACGACAAGCAAAGGTTAGTAGAGATTCCCGTGTCTGTGAAAAGATCTATGAGCGAAGCGTACAACAACTACCACCGCCACACCTTAGCAAAAGTTCTGGCAGAGAACCCGAGGAAATTCTGGTCTTATGTCAAATTGATAATTGGGTCTAAGGTACTTGTTGACCAGTCTGTTGTGGCAGTTGAAGACAGCAAAACGAAAATCGAAGTTTTAAATGTCGCCTTCAACAAATCGTTCACGCAGGACAGACTCCCTTATGGACAACATAGTAATAAGCATCTCTAGTGCAGAGAAACAAGTGAAAGATAAGAAAACAAATATGGATCACTCAGGGTGCTGTCTGCCGTGTTCAGCAGCTGAGAGCTGGGTTCCATCTGATAGGTTTGTTTGGTACTACTTCAGTAACTATACGAATTTCTATATCAGTAACAATATTTTTCACCAACGTATGGGAAATTTTGCTATACAAGTATGGTATCGATAGTTCCGATGCCACAGCGTAGGTGCACTCTCATAGGTTGGCACTAAGAGAGCGGACGAACTACGTCGACCACAGAGCCCTCTGGCCGACGCTGTGGAGCTCAACGATCGCCGCTCTCCTTTCTGCCCAGTTCATCAAGAGCAGACGGCCTGGAAACATCGCTTCATTTGATATTGAGACTTTGTACTACCGAGGACGGGAATACGGCTTGGCACCTACGTGCTCATCATCGCAAAGTTATGTAACCATTTATTAGCTTGTTTTTGCCCATAGTAAACATCTTTAATTTTACACGCAGTACCCAAGTGTTTTACCTCTCCTGCTCCTACTCACTTCCTTCACTCGGCCTATTTTGCAGATCGCAGGGGCAGACCAACGCGCCGCGTTCTAGGCGGGATACAAAAATAAGAATAACAGTTATTTAAGGCGTCATAATGCAGAGCAGTAGTACTTGTTTTCAGACAAAAGACGTGCAATTGTGTTCGCCAACCTGTTGGCCATGAGTCATATCTCTATGACATTCATACGTTATTTTCAGACGATATAGTTTAAGAGATATAGTTTCTACGATACTCATCATTGTCTGGTAACATTTCTCGTTTTTAATTGTACTGTAGATTAGTTTCCGTTATATGCGAAATTCAAAACTGCTCCACAGAAATTGTAATGAACGATTCAATGCTTTCAGAAATCAATTAAAAAAACTCAATATCAATGTGCGGACTTTCGGCACCTGTTTGTTATAGACATTACGTGGATGTACTCTTCAAGCAATCTCCATTCTTGCTGTGAGACATAGAAATCAAACAATAACTATTTGTAATGGATTTATACTTACCGCTAAGCAAATTTACTTATATTTCTCGTTTCTTATACATCTGGTACCAATGATGTTATTAATTCGTACATGACGACACTCCAACGTCTCAGACGAGCTATAACAAAAGATAAATTTCTGTTTCAACATTACTCATGTTTTTCTGATCGCTAAACTATCTCATCCGTCGAGCTAGGATACGAATACACCATAGCCATGTTATAAAACGATGTGCTAATAATAATAAAAAAAATATACCTAATTATACGTTTACTATAATAGGAATATCCTAGAACGCACCGCATATCAAATACTAACTATTTGAACTAAAATGCAGACATCTTGTACATTCTTAAACGCAGCGACTAAAGGTTGCCGTCTTTCCGTAAAGGGTCCGTGATACGAGCACTGATCCTATGAAGCGTTTGTCTAGCTTTCTTACAGATAAATAAGGTACCCATGCACTCATCGCTTGGATATATAACGAGAGAAAGAATGTGCAATGTGTAGTGACATGAATCATGGAGTAAAGTATCTTTGCAACGAAGCAAATTTGATACTTCCTTCGTGATTAACAAAAAATTTATGACGAGTACCGGATATCTGGGCTCTAAACTTCCAATAGCGCCTTGGCATCTGTTTGAAGAACGACTTTGCTCAGACCGAGCTAACAAAGGCATGACCTTGAATATTCTGTTTTCAGCGTATACATTGTCCGTTTATCGTTCATACACGCGCCAACTTTTACAGAGCGCTTGCTGTTCGTATCTGTTCTCGTTTTACAAAATTATGCGAGTTTAGAACATTTAATTAATAGTGACGCTAACGATATCTCTTCTTTTCTAACCCGAAAACCCCGCACATCCCATTATTTCCTAGGATCGGAATGAGTGTCTGACGTTTAACAGATATGTAGAAAAATTATGGGTTGTATACAACCAGACTGCGCGGGATGGTTAGACCAGCTTGTGTATACAGTGTAGCAAAGCATTAAATATAACAATTCAAGGCCATCTCGTTTTTCTAAACTAAATCGTTCGATACCGGATTCTTAGAAGATGAATCGTCCAACACCACTTCTGCCGGCCGGTGTGACCGAGCGGTTCTAAGCGCTTCAGTCTCGAACCGCGCAACCGCTCCGGTCGCAGGTTCGAATCCTGCCTTGGGCATGTATGTGTGATGACCTCAGGTGAGTTAGGTTTAAGTAGTTCTAAGTTCTAGGGGACTGATGACCTCAGATGTTAAGTCCCATAGTGGTTAGAGCCATTTGAACCATTTTTTGAACACCACTTCTGGTCGATTTTTCATGATCTTCGATTTTTGTCCAAAACTCTTTTTTTCGTTATTTTTGTCTTGGTTTGCTATAATACTACCTGTTGTTGTTGTTGTGGTCTTCAGTCCTGAGACTGGTTTGATGCAGCTCTCCATGCTACTCTATCCTGTGCAAGTTTCTTCATCTCCCAGTACCAACTGCAGCCTACATCCTTCTGAATCTGCTTGGTGTATTCATCTCGTGGTCTCCCTCTACGATTTTTACCCTCCACGCTGCCTTCCAGTACCAAATTGGTGATCCCTTGATGCCTCAGAACATGTCCTAGTAACCGATCCCTTCTTCTAGTCAAGTTGTGCCACAAACTCCTCTTCTCCCCAATTCTGTTCAATACCTCCTCATTAGTTATGTGATCTACCCATCTAATCTTCAGCATTCTGCTGTAGCACCACATTTCAAAAGCTTCTATTCTCTTCTTGTCTAAACTATTTATCGTCCATGCTTCACTTCCATACATGGCTACACTCCATACAAATACTTTCAGAAACGACTTCCTGACACTTAAATCTATACTCGATGTTAACAAATTTCTCTTCTTCAGAAACACTTTTCTTGCCATTGCCAGTCTACATTTTATATCCTCTCTACTTCGACCATCATCAGTTATTTTGCTCCCCAAATAGCAAAACACCTTTACTACATTAAGTGTCTCATTTCCTAATCTAATTCCCTCAGCATCACCCGACTTAATTCGACTACATTCCATTATCCTCGTTTTGCTTTTGTTGATGTTCATCTTATACCCTCCTTTCAAGATACTGTCCATTCCGTTCAACTGCTCTTCCAAGTCCTTTACTGTCTCTGACAGAATTACAATGTCATCGGCAAACCTCAAAGTTTTTATTTCTTCTCCATGGATTTTAATACCTACTCCGAACTTTTCTTTTGTTTCCTTTACTGCTTGCTCAATATACAGATTGAATAGCATCGGGGAGAGGCTACAACCCTGTCTCACTCCCTTCCCAACCACTGCTTCCCTTTCATGCCCCTCGACTCTTAATACTACCTATTCTATAAATTATGAAAACATTTTGCGTAATTTACATAACTTACATAGATTGACTCCTCTCTCAAGATCACTGTAAATAAGAAGAAACAGAATGATAATGTATGAAGAAAAATATGTTTTAATGTAATTATCCATGAAAGCAAAATTTCATCGATGTTGTCAAAAACACAGAGCCCATTGATTTTAGAGAAAATACTCAGATGTATATGACTTGTGGGCTCTTTGAAGTTGTTATTAGTGCCTTTACTGCATGCAGTTGCCTGTAAGTTGGTCTTGAAAACAATAGGAGGTCGGACACATTCCTCCGAAATTGTTAACTCTTTATTGTCATAAGACTGTGGAACTGTATTTGAAAATGACGTCAAATATTACTGTCGCTGAAATAAAGAGATGGCAATAAGTTGGCAATCTTAAAATTCCATGAGCGTTCTCAGTTATTTGGAGATGAAGACCCAGACCAACTATTTAAGATCTAGAAGAAACTGAGTCTACCACTGGATGATTGCAGCCATTCCAATAAATAAGTACTTACGTAAACATATAACAGCCATACACTATTATTATTATTATTATTATTATTATTATTATTCATGTAACAAAATAGAAATCAATCACTATTACTCGCTGGTCCGTGTGCCTCTTATGTACGAAAAAAGCTATAGAAATAGTATAGGATCTGAGTGCTTTGAAGTGATTGTCTTGACTGAAACTTCTGATACAGCAAGTAAGAAACAATAGGGTATGTGAGAGTACATTCTACTGAGACGATTGAGACTGTGAATTAATGTTGGACCAATTAAATAGTTTACGCTGCGAAATACAACGCGTAGACATGAAATAAAGGTTTATCTTTTCTGGCACATTCTGACATAATCGGCGAAGTAATAATATAGGAAGAAATAAACGAAATTAGAATTATATTAATACCTTCAGCTGCTGACGGGCGTTGATATATATCAGCGTTTTTTTTTTAATCTCATGTTGTTCGGTTTTCGTTCGTTGAATCTGCTCGTTGATGATCCATTAACTCAGTTTTTTTATTACAGAGGGCAGCTAGCCCTCTGACCGAACACGCTGAGCTACCGTACCGGCTAATCCATCTGAGCCACCGAGGGCACAGAGGATAGCGCGACTGCAGAGACTATCTCGCGCACGCCTCTCGCGAGACCCACATTCTCACCTTGTATGTGCACACACTACATTCGTAGTGTCCCACACCATCACACTCATTACTGGTGGAAGACATGTTCTTTCGGACATGTCCGAAGGAACAGACACCATATCCATATAAGTATATAGTTCTGCCAATACCGGCCATGCACTTCCTCTTCTGTGCGTATGCACACAAGATGTATGGCAAGACAACTGCGAAACCGTGGTTATGAGATGCCATTGAGCTCTTTATGAATTGCACTGACGTGACAGAAGTCATGGGATAGCCATATGCACACATACTGATGGCGGTAATCTTGCGTACACAAGCTATAAAAGGGTAGTGCATTGCCGGAGCTGTCATTTGTTCTCAAGTGATTCATGTGAAACGGTGTCCGGCGTGATTATGGCCACGCGACGGGAATTAAGTCTCTGAACGTGGAATGATAGTTGGAGCTAGACGCTTGGAACATTCAAATTAGGAAATCATTAACGAATTCAATATTCAGAGGTCCACAGTGTCAAGAGTGTGCCGAGGTCACCACATTTCCGGCATTACCTCTCACCACGGACGACGCAATGGCTGACGGCCTTCACTTAATGACCGAGAGCAGCAGTGTTTGCGCAGAGTCGTCAGAGCTAACGGAGAAGCACACTGCGTGAAATAACAGCAGAAATCAATGTGCGACGTACGGTGAAAGTATCCATTAGAACAGTGCGGCGAAATTAGGCGTTAATGGGCTATGGCAACAGACGACTGACGCGAGTGCCTTTGCTAACAGCACAACATTGCCTGAAATTCCTCTCCTGGGCTCGTGACCCTGTCGGTGGGATCCTAGACGGCTGCGAAACCGTGGTGTGGTCAGTTCAGTTTGGATTTCAGTTGCTAAGAGCTGATGTCAGGACTCGAGTCCAGCGCAGACCCAACGAAGCCAAGGATCGAAGTTGTTAACAATGTACTGCGCAAGCTGGTGGTGGCTCCATAAGGGTGTGGGTTGGGTTTAAACGGGATGTACCGGGTCCTCTGGTCCGATTGAACTGACCATTGACTGCAAATGGTTATGCTCGGCTACTTGGAGACCATTTCAATCCACTTATGGGCTTCATGTCGCAAAACGCCTTGGAGTTTTTGTGGATGACAGTGCGCAGTGTCACAGGGCCACAGTTTTAGGCGACTGGTTTGAAGAACATTCTGGGAAATTTGTGAGAATGAGTTGGCGACTCAGACTGCCCGACATGAATCCCATCGAACATTTATGGGACATAATCGAGAGGTCAGTTCGTGTTCAAAATTCTGCACCGGCAACGCTTTTGCAGTTACGGACCACTATGGAGGCAGAATGGCTTTCTGCAGGGGACTTCCAACTACTTATTAAGTCCATCCCACGTAGATTTGCAACACTACGCCGCTAAAAAGGAGGTCCGACTAGATATTAGGAGGTGTCCCATGACTTCCGTCACGTTAGCGAATAGTTCTAGTTGCTAAAAATTATTTCGGATGTAACAATATATTTGTCTACAGGGCCAATTTCCGCAGCAGCTGCTAAAATCAGTTATTAGTGGTTTCTCCCTCTTAAGGTTACTGCAGTCAGTTAAAGAGGATCTTAACACCAGACGCTCCCCGTATTTCCAGAACAGCCACAGAAGAGTCTTTGTAAAAAAAGCGAAAAGCGTCTTGCTGCAGTGGTGACACCGGTTCCCGTCAGATCACCGAAGTTAAGCGATGTCGGGCTGGGCTAGCACTTGGATAGGTGACCATCCGGTCTCCCACCCGCTGTTGGCAAGTGGGGTGCAGTCAGCCCTTGTGAGGCAAACTGAGGAGCTACTTGATTGAGAAGTAGCGGCTCCGATCTCGTAAACTGACGCATGGCCGGCAGAGCGGTGTGCTGACCACATGGCCCTCCATATCTGCATTCAGTCAAGCCTGTGGACTGAGGATGACTGAGGCCTTCCAAGGCCTGTTCGGACGGAGTAGTGGAGTAGTAAATACAGTAAGCTTAAGACGGAGAAACCAGTAACAATTGATTGAAATGTTAACTTTTTGATTCAGTCCCCGTCAAATTGAGCTCAAATTGGGGAGTGTGTTACATTCGCGATGGTGCACCCACTCATTTTGCTGCTGACCTGACATGTAACACGTCAATACGATACAAAATGAGTACGTGGAGCAGGGTCTCCAAGATCGTCAGATCTCAGTCCTCTGTATTCTTCTGTCTGGAGTCATCTCAGAAATGAAACGTACGCCCCTCCCGCTGATGCGATATGGCAGAAGAAGTGGAGCAGCGAATTTAAGTACTCCGGTGGAGTTTGAAAGAATTCATAACTCACTGCAGAGATTAGTGCAGTATTGTATCAAAATGTGAGATCCACATGCGGAACATATCCTTTAACGGTTACAAGCTTTGTAACATGTGAAGTGCTGTGTCATAAAGACAGGTCATGTGTGAAATTTGCGCCCAATTACAAGGGGACTGAATCAGTAATACTACCTAGGACGCACATCTATTGAAGTCAGTGGCGGTTGGTAACCACACATTCACAGCTATTTCGCAAAGGGCTCATCTGTGGACCATGTTTACATCTGTTGTCGAATACCCTCAGCCTTTTGAATTTTCTCTATTAATTACGATACCGTGCGCAAAGAGAATTTGTATTTTAGTTTAAATAAAGAGAATTATATTCTGAGCTTAATGTGCTACATACGCACAACAAATGTCGCAGGACGATTTTTTTTTTGTGAGCCTAATTTGTAATTTAATAATAGGGATTGTGTTGTACTTTGTATAGTTTTTAGACTTTTGGTTCTAGGTAGCCATGTATTAGAAGTTTAATAAATTTTATTATGCCATTCCTAAATGATGAAATTCACGTGTTATGTGCTGTTATCTTCCCGAAATTACAAAAATTACTCCGGAAAATTAAGGTTTTTTCGAATGTGAAAACATTTTCTAATGTAAAAAATGGCTATGTCCGTAGAAACGAATATTAAATTGAAATTTAAAAGCGCTGCGATCGAGAAAATATTGTCAACATTGTATTTAATCGTTATTTGTTACATTATTACTCTACACCAGATCAATGATCAGAAAGTGAAAACAAAATATGCTGTAGAAACAAAAACCAGTTACGAGTTAAATACATTTTGAAATTGAAGCTATTGTAAACTAAAACCAGTTTCCGTTTCCAAGACAGGACAAATTGTTATGACATTAAAGAACCTCACTACATTTGCAAATTTCACGTGGTCTGTGGTAAGTCTTTTCTTTGTCTCAAGATTCAAGATGGTGCACGATCAGCAAAATATGACTTATCAGTTCACTTCTTCTTCTTATTCTTAATTGTCGCTTTGGCCTGGAGTATCATATGCATTCTCTACGTTCCTCCACCACTCATTTCTGCTGCTGGCTTTCGTGGTCCATTCTCCTTTTCTCAGGCCATCTCCTGTGTATCCCTGTTGACACCATGTTCCCATCTTGTCCGTGGTCTCCTCGGCCTCTTCTGACCTCTGCGGATCCTGAGGTAGCTAAGCCTGTTAGTCTTTCTCTTCTATCCTAATTAGGTACCCTGACCACATCACTGATCTTTTATCAGCTTGCGAGTGTAAGTCTGCCAATTCCTGGCTCTCTGATGTCCTCTATTCCTGTCACTGATGTCCCTCTTGGGTTCAAAGATTTTCCTTAATATCTTTTTCTCGAAGACTAGCAGTTTTTGTTAACCTCTTTCTCCTAATGTAATTGATTCAGACCCATATAGAGTTACCGGGAGAATTATGCTTTGGTATAGTGTGATTGACAACCCACACGATACATAAATAGTTCTAAAATATGTATCATTTTACTCACCATAAAATTCTGTACCTGAAGAATTAACAATACATTACAAATAGCTTTAATACATTACACAGCACTTAAACGTGTAGAACGCGAAACATTAGCAAATATTGCACAAAACACAATCTCTTACGTAACAACAACTAAAACTAGAAATTGGCGAAACCGCTTATAGCGAGTTAGTGCGTATTCCTTCATGTGATTCTAAAATCAGTCACTATAACGATGTACCGATCAAAGACATCATGTATTCCTAGGGGCACAGTGCTCTAGGGACTACCTCTCCCCTACGAAACATTCTAGGATCAAATACATTTGTTTCAGAAACATAGTGCTTCCTACGCAGCAACTATTTTGCAGGTATTACAGCTGTTAGCTGCCACTTGGGGAAGAGAAATGTTTGAGTTGATATTCAAGCTATTAATACCTTCGACCGCATTTTATAGCTGTGAGTACTCTTGCGTAGGCTAGAGCTGTCCCCGAAAACATGTTTTGTCGAATCTGCTGTTGGTATGTAAAGAAGAAACCTTGCAGATACGTCGCCTTTGGAGAGAATAACGTAAGCGGAACAGGTGTTATAACAATGACGAGGCGACTTTATATTGTCCGTGCAAATACTTGCATGTTTTAAGCGACGGGCGTGACTGGTATTTCGGAGGTTCAAGGGCAAGGATCGTTTAGCATGTCTTGTGTAAATCTGTCAAGGCCGGAATGCGGACTGCCGAGTCTGAAACAAGGGCTTTATGGCCCGCAGGTGCAGCATAATTCGCCGGCGCCGCCAACGGCGGCTCGCGACGTCACGGCCGCAGCGACCGTGTGCCGGGTATTCCAGGACCCTCGCGCCCTACTTAGAGGCAAGGAAAGTGCAAACAAGGTCTGCAGACGCACAGCGCCCGAAAATAAGCGAGCGGGGCTGCGATCGCCGAGAACAGGAGAGAGGAATGTGGTGGACTCCGACGGGGTCAGATGCTGTGTCGGACTTGGATGCGTCTTCAAGGGAGCGGACTAGAAGGCGCAATGGTTAAGTCACTAGACGCATATTGAACAAGGACCAATTTGTTGCTCTCCATCTTGGACAGTTCCCTGCCCCATCCTTCTGCAATAAGAATTTTTGGCACTCCCCCAATGACTACGTTCTTCCTTCCTTACATATTTAAGATGATAGCGATAACCAGGCGGTATAATAACGGAAAAGATATGGAATCGAAATTACAGTTGATCAGATCTTCCATTGGTGATCAGGTATACCAAATTTTCTTTTTGTCGATTAAAAACGGTTGCTGAAACTTATTATTACAACATATGTTCCTTCTGCATGCATGTCTGAATCGACAGACATTCACGAGGAGGAGATTAGCGTTTAACGTCCCCTCGACAACGAGGTCATTAGAGTCGGAGCACAAGTTCGTATTAGGGAAGGACAGGCAAGGAAATCGTCCGTGCCCTCTCAACGGAACCATCCCGGCATTTGCCTGAAGCGATTTAGGGAAATCACGGAAAACCTAAATCTGGATGGACCGATGCGGCTTTGAACCGTCGTCCTCCCGAATGCGAGTCCAGTGTGCTAACCATTGCGCCACCTCGCTCGGTGGACATGCATGACTATCTGCAGCTATAGTAATATTACAAAATTTTGTCGCAACTTAGAATTTTTTGACAACAGCTGTATTAGGCATGGAACTCATACGTGCTGCTGCCAAATAAAAATTTTGTGGCCGACCGGGGCTTGAATCTCGATTTTCTACTTATCTACATCTACATCTACATGGATACACTGCAAATCACATTCAAGTGCCTGGCAGAGGGTTCATCGAACCACCTTCACATTTCACCATTATTCCAATCTCTTACAGCGCGCGGAAAGAATGAACACTATATCTTTCCGTACGAGCTCTGATTTCCCTTATTTTATCGTGGTGATCGTTCCTCCCTATGTAGGTCGGTGTCAACAAAATATTTTCGCATTCTGAGGAGAAAGTTGGTGAAAGTTGCGAGAGATCGCCTTAACCATCTCGTCTATCCGTGGATCCGTCCTGGAAGCGTGTACGCACAGACGAGATGGTTACGAAGACCACCTGCGGTAAGCGGAAAATCCCTGGTAATGAAAGTCTGCAACTGTAAAATCTATGTTTTTGTTTATAACATAAATTCGTCTGCTAACAGTCATGACTTTCTTTTTATTTACCTTCTGGGCGACGTGTTTCGGGGAATAATTCCCTCTTTCTAGTGCGTTTTCTGTGTATTACATCGTTTTGTTCGTGATGTTTGCGATATGTGACGTGCTGCAGTATAAATTTTTTACAGTAAGGCAACAGAAAAACGCAGCGCGTCCCACACTGCAAACATCACGAATGAAGTGGTATAATACAGTAAAAAGCACTAGAAAATGGGAATTGTCACTCATATCACATTTCGCGATCAATAAATAAAAAGAAAATTGTAACTACTAGTAGAAAAAAGTTATTTTATAAACAAACCCATTCACAGACAGAACAAAGTTGAAAATGTATGCAGGAAAACTATATGGTAGTTTGTGGCATCTTACACTCCGCTGCCAGGAAGATCTGACAGTGTCATAATTCCATCTGCTAAACGTCGATTTAATTTTATTTGTTTATTTTATTAATAGTACAGAGTAATCCACTGTCTTGAAATGTAGGGTGGATCGGATGCTTCTAAATCCAACAGCAAAAACTTCTCATTATTACAATCTTATTGGTACACAGTTATTAATGCTTTTTTAAATAATATAAAGAACATATTATATAAAAATTACTGTAAGGTTACATCGAATTGAATGCTTAAGAACTGTTAAAATGGTTTTATTTAATTTGTTTCTATGTAGTTGATGAGAATATAATTTATATAAAGCAAATGTCAAAGAAAAAAAAAAGTAAAATGTAATACAATTAGTCTGATGAAAATAATTTGCAAGAAATACAGGGAAGTGATATGCTCTGGATCTACGAGGTGCATTCAAGTTCTAAGGCCTCCGATTTTTTTCTCCGGACTGGAAAGAGATAGAAACATGTGCATTGTTTTAAAATGAGGCCACGTTCATTGTCAATACGTCCCAGAGATGGCAGCACCGTACGGCAGATGCAATTTTACCGCCAGCGGCGAGAATGAGATCTGTTTTAAATACTTAAAATGGCGACGTTTTCCTTACTTGAACAGCGTGCAATCATTCGTTTTCTGAATTTGCGTGGTGTGAAACCAATTGAAATTCATCGACAGTTGAAGGAGACATGTGGTGATGGAGTTTTGGATGTGTCGAAAGTGCGTTCGGTAGTGCGACAGTTTAATGAAGGCAGAACATCGTGTGACAACAAACAGAAACAACCTCGGGCTCGCACAAGTCAGTCTGACGACATGATTGAGAAAGTGGAGAGATTTGTTTTGGGGAATCGCCAAATGACTGTTGAACAGATCGCCTCCAGAGTTGGCATTTCTGTGGGTTCTGTGCACACAATCCTGCATGACGACGACCTGAAAATGCGAAAAGTGTCATCCAGGTGGGTGCCACGAATGCTGACGGATGACCACATGGCTGCCCGTGTGGCATTTTGCCAAGCAATGTTGACGCGCAACGACAGCATGAATGGGACTTTCTTTTCGTCGGTTGTGACAATGGATGACACGTGGATGCCATTTTTCAATCCAGAAACAATGCACCAGTCAGCTCAATGGAAGCGCACAGATTCACCGCCACCAAAAAAATTTCGGGTAACCGCCAGTGCTGAAAAAATGATGGTGTCCATGCTCTGGGACAGCGAGGGCGTAATCCTTACCCATTGCGTTCCAAAGGGCACTACGGTAACAGGTGCATCCTACGAAAATGTTTTGAAGAACAAATTCCTTCCTGCACTGCAACAAAAACGTCCGGGAAAGGCTGCGCGTGTGCTGTTTCACCAAGACAACGCACCCGTACATCGAGCTAACGTTACGCAACAGTTTCTTCGTGATAACAACTTTGAAGTGATTCCTCATGCTCCCTGCTCACCTGACCTGGCTCCTAGTGACTTTCGGCTTTTTCCAACAATGAAAGACACTCTCCGTGGCCGCACATTCACCAGCCGTGCTGCTATTGCCTCAGCGATTTTCCAGTGGTCAAAACAGACTCCTAAAGGAGCCTTCGCCGCTGCCATGGAATCATGGCGTCAGCGTTGTGAAAAATGTGTACGTCTGCAGGGCGACTACGTCGAGAAGTAACGCCAGTTTCATCGATTTCGGGTGAGTAGTTAATTAGAAAAAAAATCGGAGGCCTTAGAACTTGAATGCACCTCGTATAATATAGTCTAAATATTATGTTGGTTGATAATGGCCTATTTATACCTGTTACAGGTGAGAAGGTCTCGGTAGAACCTTGAGCTATTCTCGTCTGAAATAGTTTGTACTTATGTATGTTTACTGTGTTTGTGTGTTTTGGTGTATTACTGGAAGTGTTGCAAGTCAAGCCACCACATGATATTCAGCAGCTGTTTGTTTGTTCTATTGTTGGTAGTTGCGGTATATTCTTAATTTTGTATCGAACTGAGAGGAGCAAATAACATGGAAGCTTGTGATATTTAAAGATATTTAAAAATGTTTTCGACAAGTAATCATCATTTTTATATATATATATATATATATATATATATATATATATATATATATATATATATATATATATATATATATATATATATATATATAATGCTAATAAGTGTTTTATGGATTGATGCACAGAATTTATTATTTTTTTCAACTAAAACAGTGTATGTCGTTACTTTATAAATCATGGATACTGTTCAGCTCAGTGGCTCTTGTTCAATGAGAAACTGCTGAGACAGACCGCAAATAGACAAATTTTTTCAAGAAAGCCTAGATCTCATCGTGATTACCGATTTCAGGCAACTATGAAAATCTTCAAATGGCTGCTGCTTTTTAAATATATCATTAAATGTCTCCCAAACTGCATAAATATTCTCTTGCAATAGTATGTCACGTTGCTGAAGACAATGACAACGTAATTAAACTGTTTTATCACTTTTAGACAAAGAGTCTCTAAAGAGATCAGGGGGGGGGGGGGGGGGGCGAACCGCACAAAGACCTTGGGTTCGATATGGGGCGGCGGTGGGATGGGTGTTCAGCTGTGGCCTGTTGTGGTGTTGCAAGCCACTGATGGCTACGGCAGGACGAAGCCTCTCCGTCGTTTCTCGGGCCCCGTTTAATACAAAATACACACACACAAACTACAACATTCTTAGTAAAACCGCTGCAGTACCTAAGTAGAAAAATGTTACATACTTTTAAACAGTTCTCATCAGTTAAAAGTACAGTCGTTTGTGGGAAAACATGATAAGCCTAATCATTTGTGAAATATTAGGAATTTCCACTTGAATCAGGAGAGTATGTGACTATGAAAATTATGTATAACTGGGCCATAAGGCTCCACTGTATTGTTGGATATATTATTAGTACCACACTATTGCTTGTTTTGACAAACTAGATGTGTCTCCTTATTTCAGTAGGGAATGTGAGAGCATTCTTTACTAAGTTTTCTGTGTATTAAGTTTTCATTGTATTGCTTTGCTCATGCTTTTGAAATACTTGTGCTGATTCACTCACCAAGGCATAAAAAGTGACGCTAAAATTTTAATTTTGCTACAATGAAGAGTACCTTTGACTCATACTGACACAGATTCGGATTCATTTATTTTTCGATGATTCCTGGTCCTGATAACCAACGGCATGGTGGACATGTAACGCAGTTGTTAACATTTTGTGTTACGACGTAATTATGTTTTGTTACAGTTGTGTTCTCCTCTTTAGCCAACGTTCTTTCACGGGAAGGTGAAGTGTTTCCATGACACAGTGTTTTGTTTACGTTTTTTATTGTACAGCCAGTTATATGAAATTACAACGAATTATTGCGCCTTCCTGCGCAAGAAACTGAATGCTGCCAATTTTAACAGGACTAAAAAAGATGTGAAAAATCTCTTACGCTTACAAGTCTTTCTGTGGTTTTTCGAGTGGAATGTGGCGTACATGTATTTAATAAAGCAACCATTTTCTTCTACTCTTTATTATTAACTGATTGTGATATCACAAAAATCGTATATGAATATATTTATGTCTGGTAGTTGTATTTTCATATTTTCTGACAACGGAGCGCTGCTAGCAAAAATGCATACTTTCTGATACCGCACATGACTAACACCTGCGACTAATTTATGCAATGTCACCATTGTCTTTAACAGAAGTGTTGTGTTCATGACTGCTCTCCGTATTCCTATTTTAACAATATTGTAGTGCTGATTTGATTTTATCGTTGTACCTGTTATTTTCATACGAGAGACTGATAGCTCTGGCTACTGACTAATCCCTTACAACACTGTTTATTATATATACTTAGAATATAGACTCTGGTCTATTTTCTAGCTTAGCCTATTTCATCTCGTAGGCGGTGTAAATACTGTAGTGCTCCACTCGTCCTATGATGAACTGCTTGTACCACGGCAAATATTATTAGCGTAAACACTTTGAAGAACGGATGCTTTCAACTGTATTTCTTGCTGTGTTTCAGAAAATCATTTTACTTCCCAACATACTAGTCCACCATTGTTTAAGACTGGAGCATCGAATAATCACACGAAAAATATTCAGTGTAACCTTAACAAAGAACTTACAGCACGAGCCAGAATGTTACCTATAGCAGGCCGTTGTGGCCGAGCGGTTCTAGGCGCTTCAGTCTGGAACCGCGCGACCGCTCCGGTCGCAGGTTCGAATCCTGCCCCGAGCATGGATGTGTGTGATGTCCTTAGGTTAGTTAGGTTTAAGTAGTTCTAAGTCTAGGGGACTGATGACCTCAGATGTTACCTATAAACATGGCAGCTACTACTCTCTCCTCCTCCAGCTTGCAAATCAACAGGTTCCTGTCTGTAATGATCTCAGTCTCGACGAACGTTAAATCGTTAGTTTTCTTCATTTTTGTTTCTAATCGTAACGCATAAGATGTGAAATTACACTTTGTTTTAGATTTAATTTGTGGTTCTGCTACTGACTCTTATCTTCTTTCGATTTATGTACCTAACTGTTCACGATAAAAGAGGTTGCAGATGTGTACAAAATTTTAATCATTACCTTGCCGCTTCATGTTTCAGTAAACACTCGAGAATTGGACAATTTACAGCATGGTCACTACCAGCAGTAACTGCTCTATTTGTGTTACCAATAACCAGCCCCTGATTGGCCGACATAGACTGATAGGAAAAGAATTAGAACACCAAATAGTAATTAATGTACAGTAAGGCAATCTAGGGAATTTATTTGTCTAGGTAACATATTTAAGTTATTAACACTGCAACATCACAGAAGCGCGAGATAAGGCATTGCAAATGTGAAATGCTCGTACATTAATAACGGGTGTAACTATCAGTTTGTTGAATACAAGCATGCAAACGTGCATGCACTGCGTTGAATTGGCGCCGGATTCTGTTTGTGGGTGGAGTTCCATTCCTGTTACACTTGGTCGGTCAACACAGGTACGGCTAATGCTGTTTGTGGATGACGCAGGAGTTGTCATCCGATGATGTCCCATATATGCTCGATTGGAGACAGATCTGGTGACCGAGGTGGCCAAGGCAACATGTCGAGACTCTGCGTGGATTGGGCGAGCGATATCCTGTTAGAAAACTCCCCCTAGAATACTGTTCATGAATGGCAGCACAACAGATCAAATCACCAGTCTGACGTAGTAATTTGTAGTCACTCTGCGCGGATAAGCAAGAGAGTGCTCCTGTTGTCATACGGAGTCGTACCCCAGACCACAGCTCCATATAAAGGTCCAGTGCGTCTAGCAGGCAGATAGATTGGATACAGGCCTTCAACTGGCCTCCTTCTAACCAAGACACGGCCATCATTGTCACCCAGGCAGAACCAGCTTCATCAGAAACTCCACTCTACCTTCCTATGAGCTCTCGCTCGATATCAGTGACTTCGCAGACAGTGGTGATTTGGGATCAGTGAAACGCACGCTACACGGCGTCCGGCTCGGAGCTGCCCTTGAAGTAACCGATTGGTAACAGTTGTGGCACAGTGACGCCAGAGCCGTAAACAATGCTCTTCCCTCTCGGTAGGGCGACATGCCCGTCTGGAGCCCGCCTTCTTGCCATCGTACGTTCTCATGACCACCGCTACAACAATCATGTACGTGCCTACATTCTTGCAAGTCTTTTCTGCAATATCGGAGAAGGAACATCCATTTTGTCGTAGCCACCGACATCTTTCAAACTGAGAGATATTAATAACGGCGTCTTTGTCGCCTTAAAGGCATTACTGACTAACATCATCAACTTACCAAGTCCAATCTTAAAGGTAACTAACCTACACGACTGTTATAGGATGTATTTAAAGCAAACCTGATTTGAGTCCCCATAGTGACGCTACTAGCGCCATCTGATTCGAGTGCGGGGAAATGTAGCCAGACATCACCTTTACTTTATGCCGCACAAACCCTTCTTTTTGATGTGATCGTAATCGTCACGTCGCAGATCAGACAGCTGCTTATGTGTGTGCAGTCTGAGATGTCGTACGTACATGAGTTGGAGCGACGTTAGTAGAGCCAGCGTTTCCATTAGGTCGTAAACAATTCGGTGTGTTTCTCTGTGATCTCGTAGCACGGAGCACCCAAGTCAGTAGACAGTTATTGCTGAACATTCTGGTGTAAACGGCTTTCTTGATATCAGTATCCCAATACGTGGATGTCAGACTTGTTTAAAACAAAATTTTCCTCCCGTGCATAGTTCTATGCTCAGTGACCGCCGATTTGCCCAAATTTCAACATCTGTTGTGTCGGTTGCATTCTGGACAACCCACAATATTGTTACTTATGAGAAGTCTAATACAGTTGCTTCGCAACCCTAATGAAAGAGACCGTAATTTACCGAATGGAGCATCTATTTTCACCACATTGGGCGTCAGGAAAAAGAGGATGTCGCCTGTTTTATCAGACGTAGCATCAAAAACTGGTAGCATTATTGTAGCTCTATGGACTTTAAATGGATGAGGAGAGGATTAGCTTAATATCTTGTTCACCATGTACATGCCTTATAAACACTTTCGTCCCCCCGTATTCCAATTACGGATTTTGTGAGGAAAGAAGGTTGGCGGTTCATGAAAATCACACAGTTTCACTGATGTTACCTTTGTAGTTACTACTCGGAATTTAAATTGGAGGAATCAGTAACATTTTTTTCTCTTAGAACGCACCCACTGAGTCTATTGGGCATTTCTGTGAACCACACATGCTGATTTTTATGTTAATCTAATTTGGCAAAAGTCCCATACCGACGACCTATACTCAAGGTTTTCCTGTTTGCTAGCGTCAACCGTCCAGCAAAATTTAGAAATGACAACATTATCCGCCTGGATTGTTATTAAATGTACAAGGTAATTATGAAGTCCATGAAACATTAAAAAAAATATATAAATGGCAGAGCATAACGTAACAAATGATACAGCGCATGAATACTAAAAATTATTTTTGAACGTAATGCTCTCATATTTGGAAAACGGTCGACATGGGCGCCTCCTACCGTAGTTGCTGAAAATGGCAGTGAACCTGACGGAGAAAGCATTTTTTATGCTAGAATTTGCCCCTTGCTCATCGGTAGTTAGTCTGCAAAGAGCAATCTGCGACAAGTTTCAAAAGACACTACCAATTTATAACAGTATGGTGAAGTGGTACAAGAACTTAGAGGATACGGTATTGCTGTACCCATGTTGTCCAGAAACACGATTCAATGCACAGGCACTGCAGCATCTAGTTATTCGCCATCACCGGGCAAGAAAATTTCAATTAAAATGTCTCCTCTGTACAGGTATATACGTGAAGGATGTACAAGCGCAGGTTGTAGACATATGGTTGACGACGAATGAAGTTTGGGTCTGACCATGAAACATGCTCTGATAACCTAATGGTGAGGCGACCGCTCGTGATAAACGGAAAATCTTGATTGGATTCCTGTTCAGGCACAAATTTCCACTGTCGTCATTCAGTTATACAGCTGATGGTTGTCCATATTTGACGCTGCGGATACATTTCGTGAAATCCGACGATAGGTCCCGACGGAGATTCGAGTCCTCCCTCGGGCATGGGTGTGTGTGTGTTTGTCCTTAGGATAATTTAGGTTAAGTAGTGTATAAGCTTAGGGACTGATGACCTTAGCAGTTAAGGCCCATAAGGTTTCACACACATTTGAACATTTTGAACAAATCCGACGATAGGTTTTTGTGCGATGCAAAACGTTCAGTTTGTCCGTGTGCTTCGGAACAGACAGTGAACTGTTTGAGGGACGTGATATTGCGAAGTATAGCTATCGACATAGTGCGTCTTTCAGCCAGCGGTGTGGAAAACCCTTCGTAAGCGACAAAGAGTGAAATCGTTCAAATTGCAGCTCCCGCAAGTCATAAGCCACAATGACAAATTACGCTGTCTGCACCTCTGCGCTGATCTGCAGAATCATCTTGGAAATGACGACGTCACAAGTAAATTAATTTTCAGTGACGAAGTTACTTTTCATGTTTGGGGAAGGTCAACCGACACAAGACACTTAAGTGGGGGACAGAGAACCAACGACATGCATTTGTCGAAAACATCCGGGATTCCGAAAGAGTCAACGTGGTCTATGCCTTGTCCGACAAGACAGTATATGGATTCGTCGTCTTCGCTGGGAAAATTGTCAGTGGTATCACCTATCCCAACATTCTATAATTTTGGCAGGGATTCCGACAGGATGGCGCCTCCCCACAATTCCACGGTTGTGTGCGAGATTTCCTGAATGAAAGTTTGACATGTCGCTAGATAGGGCGTGTTGCGGCCTCCAAAACTGGACGCTTTGATCTCGTCTTTCTTGTGGCGTGACATCAAGGACAACGTCTACGTTCCATCTTTAGCACAGAAGCTCGAAGAGTTGCGACACCGCATTGCAACAGCTTTTCTTGCACTTACGATTTGTTGAGACGGGTATGGGGAAACTGGACTATCGGTTACATGTATGCCCTGTGACGAAGGGAAGAGTCACAGAACGTTTATAAACACTGTAAAAAAGTTAAGAAATTTCATTTGTGACGTTGTTCTTGAGCATTTACGAGCACCGATTTTTTTCGTTTCATAGACTTATTGTAATAACAATAACAACAACAACAATAATAATAATAATAATTATTATTATTATTATTGCAATTATAATTATCTTGTATTTATTCATAATCGCCTTTTCCGGCCTATTATACCTCCTTCATTGAGAGCTGGCTACGAAATGCTTTTCACTGGTGCATTGTTCGTCTATTCGTGATTTCATCCTCCTCCTATCAGTTTCCATAGATACTCGCGACAGCAGGACGCGAAAAGCTGACCAACTCAGCCGTTACCATGTTGATACATGGTTATTACTGGAATTAAGGAAAACGTGGAAGGGAGGACCCACCAGTATCATTTTCTTTTCACACAACCTGTTTATTTAACATTATGTAAACAGTTTTACAGATAATCATTGCATTTGGCTCAAATGGCTCTGAGCACTATGGGACTTAACTTCTGTGGTCATCAGTCCCCTAGAACTTAGAACTACTTAAACCTAACTAACCTAAGGACATCACACACATCCATGCCCGAGGCAGGATTCGAACCTGCGACCGTAGCAGTCCCGCGGTTCCGGACTGCGCGCCTAGAACCACTAGACCACCGCGGCCGGCTCATTGCATTTAACCATAAACTTTTTTAACAAAATAAATTTGCAAAATTTCCTTGACCTTAAACCTTAAGCTGAATAAGCTTTTAATCTTTGCAAAACAGCAAGCAATATGACAATGATTATAAGACGGCCGGACCTGCCGCCCGCCCGTTATCGGGTGAAACAGCGGTGTTTACAACCGCGCTGGACACAGTCTGTCTTATAAAATGCCCTTCTGCAACTCATGGAATCTATATAAGCACCACTGATGACAAGAGTGATCCAATGACTCAAAACACAGGACTTAAGTTTTGATTTGAAAGCTGTATGTCGAAAGGTTCGGGGTTAAGATGCGCACCTGTGCCTAAAGGTTACACAGATTAGCAAACAATATGACGATGATAAGGCTCACTTCAAAGCAACCAACCTCTTAATTTCAAACGGCAACGAAGGTGCGATTGGACCCCAACCCGTCGCATGTGACAATTGACTAAAGCCTTGGTGACAGTTGGCTGTTAATATTTTCAAGGTTAAACTGATTGTTGGTTATTAAGACCGCTCTGAAGGTACGTCTTAAAACATCGCTTGTGAACACTTATTATTAGAGAACTCACTCGACGGAACCACTAAAATACACCAATAATGACCCGGTTTTTCAAACACGGAAACGAATAGCTTAGTACAACAGGTTGTTCACATTATAACTAATGACTGAGAAATGCATTTACAATCAAAGAATTGAACCAGTTAACAACTAAATGTAACCACAAGGCTCCTCTTTTGTTTAACGACAACCTGTGCTTTAGCACAATTGCTCCGGCTGTATTTATGACCAAGATCTGATTAATTAGGACATTAATGATCGGGCACAAACCAGAAAGAAAAGGCAATATAATAGTGGGACGAATTTTCAAACAACTGGTGTCTTATTACAATACTACCGCCTATATTTGCGACCAAAGAACCGACCGAGTAAAACTCTGAGGGTCGGGTACAAACCAGAAAATAATAAGGAGGGCAGGTAGACAACGAAACAAATGACCACGAGGATTACAGAGTGTTACTCCCCTTTATCAAGCACTGCTGTGGATCCACGGCACGTCGCAACGGTTGCTGAGTGGTGCCGATGAAAGCGAGGTAGAAGAGGGCAGCCAGGCCACGAGCGGTCGTCCGACACGAATGTTGTCAACCGACCGACGGGATGTCGGCCTGCTGCTTGCAGTCGACGTTGACCCCGGTGGAGTACTCCGGTGTCTTCACTCTGCGCAGACCCTCCTTGCGCAGCTCGTGGTTTCGGCCACTCAAACCTCGTGACCACCTTTTGTCGCGACGCTACCGCCAATACCCAAACTTCGTGCTCCTTCTCGGGACAGCGAACCCCGTATATACATCGGCAAGCAAAGACTTTGTAAGGACGCAATCCACAGATACCAACTTTTCCTCATAGGTACTGGCAATGGGGCCGCAAGAGGGATAGTCGATACTACACCTGAACCAGTAACGTTAGACAGAACAGCCTACTAATTCAGCACGGCTCACACATGTCGGTCCTCAGCAATCGCCCCTTTCTTAGTGCTACTTACACATATATCAGTAGATTTCCCCTTTAGCAGCCCGTGCCGTCGCTAGATCGATTCGCCTATTAGTCTCTGCTCCGCACTAATGTGGCCACCGTCTGTGTTGCGACATCAACGTGCAATAACCATCCACAGACGGCAGGTTCCAGCACAAGCAGTGGATTGTATTTAGAGCGCGTCGGATGGACGCGGGGTTGGCTTTTTGTGGGGGACGAGACCAGACAGCGAGGTGATCGGTCTTATCGGATTATCGAAGGACGGGGAAGGAAGTAGGCCGTTTCCTTTCAAAGGAATCATCCCGGGATTGAACTGTCGTCCTCCCGATTGCGATTCCAGTATGCTAACTACTGCGCCATCTCGTTCGTGATGGACGCGGAAAACGTTGCAACCATTGTCGAAATGCTGACACTGAGTGACTCATCTGACGTCCAAAAGGCATGATCAGCACGATAATTGGCTTTCGGGCCAAGGGGATAGCATTTGTGGAACGGCTAAATTTGTAAACTGTTCACATGCCGCCGTGGTCAAAGCATACCGTGCATGGCAAAATAGCACCAAGCAAAACTGTCACCGAGGCAACTGTGGTCCGCCATGGGCCATAGAAAGCACCGGTGAACGATGGCTGAGGAGATGTGTACATCCGAACAGACGTGCAGCTGTTGAGCGGCTGACTACCCTGATGAACCAAGGGTCTACCAACAGTATCCCGTCAATGACGGTTCAGCGAACGTTACTGTGCGTATGCGCCACCGCAGCAGGCGCCTGGTTCATGCACCCATGCTGACTGCTGTTCGTCGACGACGAAGGATGGAATTTTGACGCCAGTACCAGAAATGGACGTCCACTGAATGGCGACGCGCGTCCTATTCAGATGAATCACGTTTTATGCTCCACTGGGCTGAAAGCAAACACCCTATAAAAATCGTCGGAAGGGCACAGGCCAGAGAAGGGAGCGTTATGGTCTGGGGGACGTTTTTATGGCAATCACGGGGTGATCTCTTCATTCTGAAAGGCACTTTACATAAACAAAAGTATGCATCTAACCTTATGGACCATGTCGACCTCTACATGCAGTTTGGTTTTTCTCGGCACGATGACATCATCAGCAGGACAAAGCAACGTGTCACACAGCCCGCAGCAAGATGAGTTTACCTTACTCTCTTGACCAACAAACTCCCTGGATTTGAACTCAGTCGAGAATCTGTGGTACAATTAGATAGGGCTGTTCGCACCATGGAACCTCAACCGAGAATCTAGCGCAGCTGACCACGGCACTGGAGATGTCAGCGCTCCACATCCCTGTCGTTATTTTCCAGGACCTCAATGTATCTCTTCTTGCACATCTCTCACGGGTCCGCGTTGCAAAACAGGTTACTCATGCTCTTGACAGATGGTCGCATTAGTGTGACCCAAATCTGTATAGGGGGGCGTGTTGAAAAGTATCGCCTCCAATTTTTTATTCTATTCTCAATATCGGTCGAGGCAGTACATGACGTGCATATTGCTTGGTCGACTTCCCCACTTCGCTGACGCAAGTTGCAACTCCCTTGGGCTAGAGGTTTCCCGAATTGTAGCGTATAACATAACGGTATGTAATGTGTCCATGTCATGCGTGAGAAACAGAGTTTTGTAAACGAGTTTCAATTCGAAGAGTTCGTCCACAGATGAGGCACCCTCTCTTTCAGTATGACAATGCCAGAACACACACGAGCGCTGTGACGTCTGCAGCAATCCGACGCCGTGGGTTTTCTGTCCTCGCTCCATACAGTCCCGACTTGGTACCATCCTATTTACATCTGTTTCCAAAACTTAAAGAACACCTTCGAGGACTCCACTTTGGTAGCAATGAAGCGATGCAAGCAGATGTCAGGTTGTGACTCTATTAAGAACGTCAAACATTCTACATTGATGGTATCAACGAAGTGGTCTCTCGTTGGGGGGAATGTGTTCATCACCAAGCTGTTTATGTTGAGAAATTAATACGTAGATAGGAGAAGAAAGATATACTCTATTAATAACGTTTGTTTGATTTAATGAGCTCTAAGAGTTCCCACATAAAAATTCGGGGGCATTTGTGTTCATTACTCTCTCGTATTTTTCTCTCTGCGTCAAGTAGTCACAGCGGCACCAGTCGGTATTCGGTCTCGTGGTGGGCAGTGGTCATAATGTTTTGTCTTACCAGTGTGCGTTGTATTTCCCAGTATATAAAGTGGCACGATCGCATGAATTAATTAGTGGGGCAGCCAAATGGAATCTGTGAATTGCTGAGTGGATTTTAAGAAATTGTAATTACGTATGAATTATTTTCGACGTCTGAATGCCTGTCTCGATTTGAGACTCGAGTGACTGACGCCTTGGGATACTTCTCCGCAGTTCTACGTGTTTCTGTTTTAGCAAGCTATACAGATTATCAGATGCTTCTTAGGGGCACTACAGTTTACCCCAACACAGTCCACTCTATCTTCTGTTAATCGTATTGATAAAATCTGAATTTCTAGGAAAATGAAAAATAATCTTTGCTATCGGACAAAGCGCAGTTTCGAACTAATGTCGCTGAACTATAATTTCGTAATGTAAAAACACACAAGATAATATCTCTTACGATGTCTGAAGCAATAGAATATAACTCTCTCAATATAACTGAAAGCACTTCAAAAAAGTTTGTAGATTACGTGATGTGCCGTACTTTTCACGATACAAGTGTTATACGTCAAGGTTACTTGTAAAATGCTTAAGGGGACATTGTACGGGAAATTCGTTGAAATTTGACATTTTCTGTTTTCTACTCCATAACGTACTTTGTACTTTCCTGAACATTTTGGTGTATAATACATTAAAATCAGACAATTGTGAGACCTTCAAATAATATTTTGAATGTTGACGTGTGACTGTCAAATTTCGTGGCTACGCATATACGGCTACAGTTGAGCAGTCATATCTTGGGAACTACACAATCTAGAAGGCTGTGAATTGCTTTGTTTTGTGCCTGCTGCTACGTCCCAGAAGTTGGCATTACGAATAAAGAAATCAGTCGTTTGTTTCTGATACTAGTTTTCGTTGAAAGTAGTGTGATTATCGGCTATTTTTGTAGTAAGCTAACTTCTATTGTTTTTTATACGAAAATTAAATGACTAAGCGTAAAAGTAACCGTGACAATTTAGAGAAGATGAAAAGAACCATGTGGAGCACTTTCCTTCATCGAATATCAACCGATGAAAAGCCATGTCATGCTTTGTGTCCACCTCCACCAAACACTTCGTGTAAATATAGGCAAGCTGTATTTTCTGGCACCCTGCATAAATTTAATAAACATTCTCTTCCTTTGGCAGTAATGGAGGCAATCAAACCTACTTACAGAGATTTGGCAAATCCTGAGTTACTAAAGAAGTGTTTCCATGGGAAGACCTGGAATGTCAATGAGTCCTTCAGTAATGTTGTGTGGTGCCGTGTGCCTAAAAATGTATTTGTTGGCCTTATGACTCTAATGTTAGCAGTGTCTGATGCTGTAATAACTTTTAATGGTGGGAACTATGAAAGACTTAAGGTTCTGGAGAAGTTAGGGGTAAGACTTGGACAGAACACAGCTAACGGACTGTGGGAACTGGATGCGCTTCGTGTACGTGAAGCAGAGTTAGCTGCTCAGCAAATGATAAAAGAAGAAGCAAGAAAGAAAAGGAGGAGGCAAGCGCTGGACTGTTCTGACACTGAAGAAGACACAGACTATGGGCCAGGGCAATTGTAGTGCATAAAAACGCAGAAATGTAAGTCTGTATAAGTATTCATAATAAAAAAATTGTAAACCGCAATATCTCGGAACTACATTTTTTGCAATAAATGACCCATATTCTAAAAAAGTACTAATGGTAGAGACATAAAATTTTCACAGCCTGCCAATTGTGAGATTTAACACGTATGGAACTAGAATAATTAAAATATCCTCTGTTGTTTTGTTTTGATGTTCATTTAGTAACAAAATTCTGTCAAAAAATTGTTTCAAAAAAAGGTAACATGCCCCACAATACAATTTTATTAATAATTCTAGTTCAGTGTATCCAGAAAGGTGCATTAAATACACTCCTGGAAATTGAAATAAGAACACCGTGAATTCATTGTCCCAGGAAGGGGAAACTTTATTGACACATTCCTGGGGTCAGATACATCACATGATCACACTGACAGAACCACAGGCACATAGACACAGGCAACAGAGCATGCACAATGTCGGCACTAGTACAGTGTATATCCACATTTCGCAGCAATGCAGGCTGCTATTCTCCCATGGAGACGATCGTAGAGATGCTGGATGTAGTCCTGTGGAACGGCTTGCTATGCCATTTCCACCTGGCGCCTCAGTTGGACCAGCGTTCGTGCTGGACGTGCAGACCGCGTGAGACGACGCTTCATCCAGTCCCAAACATGCTCAATGGGGGACAGATCCGGAGATCTTGCTGGCCAGGGTAGTTGACTTACACCTTCTAGAGCACGTTGGGTGGCACGGGATACATGCGGACGTGCATTGTCCTGTTGGAACAGCAAGTTCCCTTGCCGGTCTAGGAATGGTAGAACGATGGGTTCGATGACGGTTTGGATGTACCGTGCACTATTCAGTGTCCCCTCGACGATCACCAGTGGTGTACGGCCAGTGTAGGAGATCGCTCCCCACACCATGATGCCGGGTGTTGGCCCTGTGTGCCTCGGTCGTATGCAGTCCTGATTGTGGCGCTCACCTGCACGGCGCCAAACACGCATACGACCATCATTGGCACCAAGGCAGAAGCGACTCTCATCGCTGAAGACGACACGTCTCCATTCGTCCCTCCATTCACGCCTGTCGCGACACCACTGGAGGCGGGCTGCACGATGTTGGGGCGTGAGCGGAAGACGGCCTAACGGTGTGCGGGACCGTAGCCCAGCGTCATGGAGACGGTTGCGAATGGTCCTCGCCGATACCCCAGGAGCAACAGTGTCCCTAATTTGCTGGGAAGTGGCGGTGCGGTCCCCTACGGCACTGCGTAGGATCCTACGGTCTTGGCGTGCATCCGTGCGTCGCTGCGGTCCGGTCCCAGGTCGACGGGCACGTGCACCTTCCGCCGACCACTGGCGACAACATCGATGTACTGTGGAGACCTCACGCCCCACGTGTTGAGCAATTCGGCGGTACGTCCACCCGGCCTCCCGCATGCCCACTATACGCCCTCGCTCAAAGTCCGTCAACTGCACATACGGTTCACGTCCACGCTGTCGCGGCATGCTACCAGTGTTAAAGACTGCGATGGAGCTCCGTATGCCACGGCAAACTGGCTGACACTGACGGCGGCGGTGCACAAATGCTGCGCAGCTAGCGCCATTCGACGGCCAACACCGCGGTTCCTGGTGTGTCCGCTGTGCCGTGCGTGTGATCATTGCTTGTACAGCCCTCTCGCAGTGTCCGGAGCAAGTATGTTGGGTCTGACACACCGGTGTCAATGTGTTCTTTTTTCCATTTCCAGGAGTGTATATGGAAAATTATAAGTCGGTGTCTTAAAAATTTACAAGATAATGGGTCACAAAATCCTATAATTTAACAATGGCGGCATAGGACATACGAGGTGTGGCTAGAAAAAAACCGGACTGATGCTGGAAAAAAACATTTATTTACAATTATTTACAATTTCATGTTATCTCCTTCAATGTACTCTCCTCCTCGGTCTCTACACCGCTCCATACGAATTTTCCACTGTTCAAGCAATGCTGCAGATCATTTTCGGTAAGTCCATACATTACTTCCGTCGCTTTTTCTTTTACTGCTTCAACAGTCTCAAATCTAGTTCCTTTCAAAGCTGACTTGACTTTAGCGAAAAGAAAAAAGTCACAGGGGGCCAAATCAGGTGAGTAGGGTGGATGATCTAAGATGGGAATGTTGTGTTTTGCCAAAAACGTCTTCACTGACAACGCACTGTGAGCTGGGGCATTGTCTTGGTGAAGGATCCATGACTTTTTTCTCCACAAATCGTTCCGTTTTCTCCGTACTCGCTCACGTATGGTAGCCAGGACGCTAATGTAGTAATGCTGATTCCCTCTGGTACCCAATCAATGTGCACAATCCCTATGATGTCAAAAAAAACAATCATCACTGCCTTGAATTTCGATTTTGGCATTCGTGCTTTTTTTGTCGTGGAGAACCAGGAGTTTTCCAATGCATCGATTGGCGTTTAGTTTCGGGATCGTAAGTAAAAAACCACGATTCATCGCAAGTAATAACATTTTGTAAGAAGGTGGGATCACTTTCAATGTTTTCCAGGATGTCAGAACAAATCATTCTTCGGCGTTCCTTCTGTTCAATTGTGAGACACTTTGGAACCATTTTTGAACACACTTTGTTCATGTTGAAACTTTCATGAAGAATCTGCCTAACACTTTCCTTGTCAACTCCTGTTAACTCAGACACTGCTCTGATTGTTAAACGGCGATCTTGTCGAACAAGTTTACCGATTTTTTCAATGTTTCCATCAGTTTTTGCTGACAATGGTCTGCCAGTGCGAGTGTCATCACTGGTGTCTTCGCGGCCATCTTTAAATCGTTTAAACCACTCAAACACTGGTGTTCGCGATAAACAATCATCGCCGTACACTTGTTGTAACATTACAAACGTTTCACTTGCAGATTTTCCTAGTTTGAAACAAAATTTGAGGTTAACACGCTGTTCTTTCTGTACACTCAACATTTTCCGACGCACAGACAAAACGTCAACTACTTAAAACAGACGCCACGGGCAGACTGAGTGCAGGAGGCAGATGAAACTCGAGCAGTAGGCGGAGCGAGAGTCCCGTGACAGGCCACGCGACTTTCAGCCTTATTGCATTCGTTTTATTGTTTCACCAGTACTAGTCCGGTTTTTTTCTAGCCACACCTCGTAAATGTCCCCTTAAAGAAGGTGAATGCATTAAATGACGTCTTTTACTGTATCGTAACTAATACAGATCGTACATGCTCCTCCATCAACTTCAAATTTCAGTACATTTCAGTACAACATTATAAAATTACCAACAAAGTAGAGTGGGGGAGCGTGTCTGATCATATTAAGTTTCATTTCATTAACGCATCGGAATCAGCGACTGGGGATAATAAGTAGCAACGTACCCTACACTAGCAATGTATAATAGTTTCTATGACTGGCGGACTGTCAAATCAGAGACCTTATTGCTACACAAAGTGAGCACTCGTAACTGAAGTGTGTCACGTGGACTGATAAGAAATGCAACTAGGAAGGATATATGTGGAATCAGGACAGGATGATAGGATATAAATCAAGAAATAGGAAGCCGCAGAAGGCAAATATTGCAGCAGAGTACGCAAATTGGAGTACATACAACAGATAACTCAGGTCACTGGGTGTAAGTGCAACTCTGAGATGAAGAGGATGGCACAGTAGAGGATGGCACAGTAGAGGGAGTCGTAGCGACCCGACATCAAAGCATTCCTTATGCGGAAGATTCGAAAAGAAAAAGTATGTGGATGAGCAGTTGGCTTCCCTCCAGAACACTGGAAAGCTACAGGGGCGTGGTCAGTCAACTCTCGAGGCGGAGCGACTGCTGTTTCTTTTTCTCTGAAGGAATGCCATTAAAGCAGTGCGGCCGGAAGTGCGGTGGCAGAAACAACGGCGTGGTGCTCCCGCAGCGCGGCTCAGCCATATACCAGCTTGGCACTGGACAGCCATCTCGCAGCAGTGCGGCGCGCCTTCCGCGGCTTCTTCTGCAGCTGATTAATGTCTCCTGTTACCCGCAAGAAAGACGGCGGCTCGCCGTTGCCACTTGTTCGCAGTCACGGTACGCTAGCGCGTGACCCGTGAGAACGAGCTCCTGCTTCTCCGACTTCACAGTGCTGGTCACACAGGTGTTCGGTACACTGATCAATATACGTGCTATGACCACAGGATCTAAACTACAGGAAACGTTCTTAAGAATAATTAACGGGAAAAAAAGAACGCACGCAGTAAACAATTACGAGCAACTTAAATTGGAAAGACCACACAGATAATATTGTGGGGAAGGCGAAACAAAGACTTCGCTTTGTTGGCAGAACACTTAGAAGATGCGACAAACCCACTAAAGAGACAGCCCACATTACATTTGTCCGTCCTCTGCTGGAATATTGCTGCGCGGTGTGGGATCCTTACCAGGTAGGATTGACGGAGCACATCGAAAAAGTGCAAAGAAGGGCAGCTCGTTTCGTGTTATCGCGCAATAGGGGTGAGAATGTCACTGATATGATACGTGAGTTGGAGTGGCAATCACTGAAACAAAAGCGGTCTTCTTTGCAGCGAGATCTACTTACGAAATTTCAATCACCAACTTTCTCTTCTGAATGCGAAAATATTTTGTTGACACCCACCTACATAGCGAGAAATGATCATCATAATAAAATAAGAGCCCGCATCTCGTGGTCGTGCGGTAGCGTTCTCGCTTCCCACGCCCGGGTTCCCGGGTTCGATTCCCGGCGGGGTCAGGGATTTTCTCTGCCTCGTGATGGCTGGGTGTTGTGTGATGTCCTTAGGTTAGTTAGGTTTAAGTAGTTCTAAGTTCTAGGGGACTGATGACCTTAGATGTTAAGTCCCATAGAGCTCAGAGCCATTTGAACCAATAAAATAAGAGAAATCCGAGCTCGAACGAAAATATTTAGGTGTTCCTTTTTCCCACGCGCCATTCGAGAGTGAAATGGTAGGGAAGTAGTATGAAAATGGTTCGATGAACCCTCTCCCAGGCACTTAAGTGTGAATTGCAGAGTAACCATGTAGATGTAGATGTAGATAAAATCTGTTTAAAGAGCTGTAGACTGGGACTGCACGATCTGAGTACATCAATGTACTAATTTCGCAAGTTAAGAAGAATAATTGTAATCTGAGCCCTTTAAATTGATTAAGCAGGTTAATTAAAGCAAAAGCGAAGGTTCCTTGAAGTGCTTAAGTCTCTATACACAGAATAAAATCTGTAATAATTACAAAATATTTATTTTAATCCAGAAACGTAATCCAAGAAATTTGGCGCTATACCACCACTAAAATTGAAACACATAAAAGTGATATACAGTCTGATGTCCAAAATTGATGCAACAAACCGCTATTTCTCCGTCCTTTGTATAATTCACAATATAATCATACAAACTGTTAACAGATGTCTATACGATCGTGTTCTGCACGGAAGATGGCATTCTGGTTATCGGGCAACCATGCCAACAGTGATGCCAGAGCACTTGTCAGATGGTGTATTCAAATGGTTCTGAGCACTATGGGACTTAACTTCTCAGGCCATCAGTCCCCTTTAACTTAGAACTACTTAAACCTAACCAACGTAAGGACATCACACACACCCATGCCCGAGGCAGGATTCGAACCTGCGACCGGAGCGGTCGCGCGGTTCCAGACTGAAGCGCCTAGAACCGCTCGGCCACACCGGCCGGCGATGGGGTATTGTTTCCGGGTAGTCCCACATCCAGAATCGCTGTGTGCACAGTCACAGCGATGCGGTGTGGTATAGAGAAGGCGCCTACCTGACTCTCTGCGGTGGAGGGATATAGGAAGAATGGAAACAGGACAGCCGCAAACTGATGTGGCCCCATGGCTTAATTTGAATCGTTGTGTTCTTTCTCAGATGTGGTGACAGTTTATAGAGAACGAAACTGTTTCCGGACCAGGGCAAGGCCAACCACGAGTGACATCAGCAAGAGAGGACCGTTTGGCTGTAAGGGCATAACGGCACCGTCTTAATACTGTACGGCAACAGGTATTGTATCGAGGCGAACGGTGTACAGAAGGCTTCGGCAGAATAGTCTTTATTGTTAGGGACCTGCTATGTGTGTAACTCTTAAGCGTCTTCACAGAATTGAGCTTCTAGAGTGGAGTCGTCAATATGCCATCTGGACAGTCGAACAGTGAGTCAATGTTCTTTTCGCAGATGAGAACCGATTTGCTCTGAAGAGTGATCCTCGACGGATTTTCATCTGGAGGGGACGTGGAACACGGTTTCGGGACTCAAGCATTGTGGAAAGAGACCGATATAGAGGAAGATCCCTCATGGTGTGAGCGGGGATTGTGTTAACGACTCGAACACCTCTTCATGAAATTGTACAGGTGAATAAACAGGGTTTAACTGCTGCCACGTATCCTAATGAAACCTTGGGACCTCATGTGCGGTTGTTACGAGGTGTTGTGGGCTCAGACTTCTTGCTGATGCACGGGTGGTTGATGTTTCCTTGGAAACAGAAAATGTTGCACACACATCGTGACGTGCTCACTTCCCCGATTTGAATCCCATAGAGGATGTCTGGTATCCGCTAGGAAGATGGGTTGCATCACGTCAGCATCCACCAACCACTCTACAAGATTTACGAGCAGCTCTGCAAGAAGAATGGGTGTTACTGCCTCAAGATAAGATTGATGACATCATTCACAGCATGCCCCGTCGTTGTCAGCTTGCTGCCAGTGTTGGTCACATCCTACAATAAGCACATTAACTAGTTGTCGGAATGTGTGTGTAAATCCGTTACGTTGGGAAAAACGAAGAACATTTTTGTCTACCGCAATGCATGTTGCATTTGCTTACGTTCTCTATTGTTTACACTGTTGCTAGTTTACTGCCACCTATTTATACGGTTTTGTGGCAAAATAAACGCAGTGTTGCAAAAACATCAGACAAGATAATAAATATTTTCTTTTTTCTTTTAAATCACATGCACTGCTAGAAGAATGACCTCAGATTCATACTATTTATCTCAGACTTTAACTGACTCGAATTAACACGCACTGAATTTAAAATCCAGGATGACATGAAGCAGTGTGAGTATTTACTTTTAACCCTTTCAAACCCTCAGGCTACAAGTGTATACATTAACTTCTACGGTGCCGGAGCTGCAACAGAAGTATTTTATTCCAATGAAAACCTGAGGTACACATTTTTGAATGTTCAACTGTTTCATCGTGGACAACAGCTGCCAACGGTTGAGAATTACTACGAAAATATCAGCAAGTCAATGTAGCAATGCAGAGCAGCTTCGTGACCACCTGAATGCACGGATGTTGTTGATTGCTGTATTGCATTGTATAATTGACTATTGTTTATGTTGCTTTGCATCGTAATTATTGAATGATCATTTGACTATTTATTACAATAGAGAATATTTCTTAATTATTTTAGTCCAAAAAGGGAGGCCTAGTCTACAAAGTTGGTTTTGAAAATGAGTACATATATTTGTATGAATCTTGGATCTCAAATCATTCAAAAACCACTTAATTTTCCTTTCTAAATCTTAAGCTCTGCGTTAAATTCAATCAGCTTAAAAAAAGGATCAAACTCAACGCCTAGTGAGTTAAAATCTGACAAGGTTAGTGTTGTGTGTACAGTTCCGCGTAGTCAGCGCGTACACAACTTTCCCAATAGAGCGCGCCCCGCTAAGCACAACAGCGCAGGCGCAGCACTCGTCCGTCTCCGCACTACGAGATGGCGCTGTCTTAGAGACGGAGCAAATTCTGCTTCCGCCGATCCGCGTATTAATATGTAACGCAGCCAATGAGATTGCTGCTAACGTAGAACCTTTTCTCCTCGCGGATCACACTCGCGCAGTGATACCTGAACGCGCCAGGTATTATAACGCGTGTACAGACCTCCGATTAGTCAGTCTGCATTTGTCTGGGTTAGTCTGTAGTCAAGTTTCAGTCTGCGCCTAATAAATTTATCACATTCCTGTACATAGCCAAGACACCTTGACAAATATCAGAGATACGTGAGAATAAGATTAACACACCAAGACCAAAGGAACTTCAGATTGTCAATTGCAAATAGCATCCAGAATCAAGTTAAGTAATTTTATGTTGTTATTATTTTAATAAATGTGTGTGAAAATTAATCAAGTTCTGTTTAAAGTTGGTCACCGTCAATCTGCTACTCTAAGCATGCAAGTGGCATTTCTATCGTCTGACCTAAAGGCAGAGGATAAACACGTCACGATAAGACCTCGAGACATATTGCTGACACTCGCCTACTTCGTTAGAGCGACAAGTCAAATAATCTGATGGTGTGTGTACCGAAGGTCTTACAGTACGAACACCACAGTTAGACACTTCTTTTACTACACCAAAACACTGTGATTTGAATAACTCTAAAACGGAAAGGAATAATCGAAGGCAGAAACAGCCTCTAAAAAATACACGACGTTTCTCGCCGGTACCACATCAACCTCCATACCTCAGTTAAAGTGAACAGCAGATTGACAGTGATAAACGATGACCTGTACTACAATATACCAAAATTCCCAATTATACACACAAAGCGAACAGGTCTCTGTACCACAGCAACTGAACTTAATGAGATAACCTCCGATAGCATTTTTATTAGAACCTTCAGACTTGGTAAGGGCGATAAAGCACAATGGACATAAATTTAAACGTACTTCAACGGATCGCAGTCTGTTGCCAAACATATGTGAGTTTAGCGTCAAACTCAGCTCAGTTATTACATGTCATGCATATTATTCAATTGGCTTTCCAGCTTCAATGACTCAAGTTGCAATCCACTGTCGCCAGAGGTCTCCGAATTGCAGCATCTAATATGGTGGGGTGTGACGTAACTACTTTGATGTTTGACAAACAACGTGCTGTAATCGAGTTAGGAATTCAAAGAGTTCTTCCACACGTGGAGCACTCTCTCCTTCAGCGTGATAACGCCAGACCACACAGGAGCGCTGCGACATCTGCGCCTTGGATTCAATGTCATCGATATTCCTCCATACTGTCCAGACTTGGCCGCATCCGATTTTCATCCATTTCCAAAACTTAAACATCTTCGGGGAGTTCAATTTGATAGTGATAAATCGGCGCAAGCAGAAGAAGGTTGTAACTGCATCAATGAAGTCAAACATTCTGCAGTGACGGTTTCATCGAACTGGTCTCTCGCTGGAAGAAATGTATTCGTCACGAGAGTAACGATGTTGAGAAATAAATACGTAAACGAGAAGAATAAAGACGTTGACCGAGCGAGGTGGCGCAGTGGCTAGCACACTGGACTCGCATTCGGGAGGACGACGGTTCAATCCCGCGTCCGGCCATCCTGATTTAGGTTTTCCATGGTTTCCCTAAATCGCTCCAGGCAAATGCCGGGATGGTTCCTTTGAAAGGGCACGGCCGACATCCTTCCACGTCTTCCCTAATCCGGTGAGACCGATGATCGCGCTGTTTGGTCTTCTTCCCCAAAACAACCCAACCAACCAATAAAGACGTTGAACGTCAAAAACTTTTTTTTATTTAAAAAGTTTTACGAGTTTTCAAATAATGATTCGGAAGCATTACTTTTCTGCTGCCCTCGTAAGTAATGATTCTACACGTTACACTAAGTAGTTTGACAAAGTATGCGCCTCCACGTTACGAGGATTCTTAAGCTGCACATTCTTCACTTTCAATTTTTTCTTTTTGTGAAGGACTTTAAGTTCAAAGTTTTACTTTATTTTTCGTTGCACTTATATGTGAAAATGACAGGTAGTAGTTAAGGTGCTGTAGAAGTTTAAAAGAGGAATAAAGAACATGTAATATGTTTTCAAACTGTCAGTCGTATGTATTTCATCGATGTAAGTAGCACGATAACATACTTAACATTATTTATTGGGATCACATTGTTTTCCTTTTGGTGTGAGCAACTGAATTTCCTTACATCCCATAGGATGTATCACTGTTTTGAGTTAGCGAATAAGAGTAACTGAGAGGTTAATATACGTTCTCCAAAAATTTGGGGAACTGTTTATACACATGTGAAGATAATGTAACTGCTTTTGCGTGTCGATATCCTGCATCTCACTGCTTGTGTGTCTCTTTGCAGAGCTGTCGTCTCTGGACTCAATGCTGGTGTTCAATGTATCGCTGGTGGCGGCGGCGTTTTCTGCGGGCGGCGAGGAAGTGCGGGCGGCGCAGCTGCTATTGCACGGCGGCCGCTGCTGGCCGGCAGAGCAGGGCAACCACAACCACCACCAGCACCACCACCACAACCACCACCGCGAGCACCAACACGGCCAGCCCGCACTGCCGCCGCTTGCGCTGGCGCCACCTTGCCGCGCCAGGCTATATCGCTTACACACGGCGGAGCCAGGTGAGGAAGGACGCAAGTGCGTGTGTGTGTGTGTGTGTGTGTGTGTGTGAGAGAGAGAGAGAGAGAGAGAGAGAGAGAGAGAGAGAGGGGAGTGGGGGGGGGGGGAGAGAGCACAAGAGAGGAAGGGAGAAAAAAGGGCCGGGAAGGGAGATCGGTTACGCGCGTCGGTACTAAAGAGTGCCTGACATTGTGTTACTCCTTATAGTTATACACTCCCGCAATCCAACTAGAGCACACACACTGCATCAGCGCACTACCTAATGGCAGGTTGGCCTATATGTGAAGTACAGCCTTTAAAACATTACGGTGAATGTCAGCAATCAGGCCGGCCAACAAACTGTTTGACACCGCCAAACAGACGGGCTCCTACCAAAATCAAGACTCGGCAACACAGAGTGTCAAGATCTAAGAAGAAAGTTGCAGCAGCTGGGCGAACGAGACGTCACTCTAATTGGAGGGCATCAAGAAACACCAGTAATAATGAACCTGCAGTTGCAAAGTACACGAATACACAAGGATCATGAATACGGAGAACTGAAAAAATTCTCATAAATTTTGTTATTTATTTATTTACATTATTTAGACCCATAGAGGATTACGTGAAGCAAATTATGACCTGTAGCTGTTATTTTTCTTGTTCTTCCAGAATTGTTTCATCTTCTCGCTATGCTTAGCTCCACATTCATCTGACCACTCTCTTCTAGGTACCTTGGGTTTGACTTCTGATTAAATTTCCCAGCTGTAGATCTTATATATGAAGACGTTTCGATCTTCGATGTTTGTCCGTGAGATTTTGGCATTTTTTAGTTCAGTTGGGACCTGTTATCGTTTTCAGTAAGTACGTCAAAATTTTCTTGGTTAGTCGGTTGTCATATAGTCTCATAATGTGTCCGTAGAAATTCAGTCGTCGTTTGCGAATATCGGTTTCGATGTTGGAATCTGTGACTGAGTGTGAATGTAGACGGTATCCTTCGTCGGCGAGGTTAGGGCCAAATATTTTTCGGATGATTTTTTTTCAGCCTTTTTGATATTTCGAGGTCTCCTTTTTCCTTAAGGTTTAGAGTCTCGCCGGCGTAGAGTGTTTCAGGTTTGACAACAGTCGTGTAGTGTAGAACTTCTGTATTGATGTTTATGCATTTTTTATAGCAGATGCTCGCAACTTTCCCATATGTTTTCCGCATTTTGAGTTCCCATGTTTTTGTGCTAAACTTTCCGTTTGTAGGCTCAATAATTTCTCCTAAGTACTTGGAAGTGGTTAACCGTGTTACTGTGCCATATTTTGTAATTAAATTTTGTGTTTTGATGTGTTTTGTAGCCATAATTCCGTTCTAGAAAAGGAAATTTGCAGTCCAAATTTCTCGGCACACTCTTTGAGGACTTCAATCTGATGGATTGATGTTTGTTCATCACCAGAAAGGATCTTGAGGTCATCAGCGAAGGCTAGGCATGTGACGTCGATGTTATCCTTTTCTTTTCCTAGCTTGACGGGTCTCCAGAGGTTTCGATTTTTCAGTTCTTGTTCCCATTCTTTGATGACTGTCTAAAACGATGTTAAAAATTAGTGGGGAAAGGCCATCGCCGTGCGAGACGCCAGTCGTGATGGCAAAAGGTTGTGAGATGTCTTCGCTGAATTTGATTTTGGGAGTTGTGCCTGTTAGGATTTGTTGGATGAGCCGTTGTGTTTTTGGATCCAGATCGTTTTCTTTGAGTGTATTAAACAGGTATTGTCGGTCGATGGAGTCGTAAGCTTTCTTGAAGTCGACAAATGTGCAGATGGTTGGGAGATTTCGTGTAGCTCGAATTTTCAGTGTATATTTCAGGTTGAAAATTTGTTCGTTGCCTGATCTGTGTGGCCTGAACCCTGCTTGATATGCACCTATTAGGGGTGCGAGTTGTTCTTGTACGCGTTGTAAGAGGCAAGCGGAGAGGACTTTGTAAGGAACGGAAAGGACGGAGATTCCTCTGTGGTTTTTCACATCAGATTTGTCTCCTTTTTTGTAAAGAGGGTGGATGAGTGCGCATTTCCAGTCGTCTGGGAGGTCTTCACTTAGCCGTATGTCCTGGATGATCTGTGTGATTTCCTGTAATGATCGTGTTTCGAGATTTTTCAGTAGTTTCAGCGGAGATACCCTCTTCCCCTGATGTCTTTCCGTTCTTCAGGTTTGTGATATGGTGTATTGCTTCTTGTGCCGGTGGATCAGCGTCGTGTTTCGTGTGACTTGGGATGCATGTTGTAATCGTTCGGATGATTCAGGGCAATTAAGACGAGGTGTGTCAGTTTTTTGCAGTTTTCTTGGTTGGAGAATGCGAGTTTCCCATCTTTTTTCTTGAAGGTCAAATTTTCTGGTGAGTAATCTTTAATTGTGTTAGCGAAAGCTCTATACAAATTTCTACTGTTGTAATTTCTGAAGTTGTCCTCATTTGATCTGAGCTGTATGGTGATGTAGCTGCGTTTGGTTTTCCTGGTGTTTTGTGTGTCCTTTTTTTTATATTTTGTGGTAAGTTCTTATGGGACCAAACTGCTGAGGTCATCGGTCTCTAAGTTTACACCCTACTTAATCTAACTTAAAATAACTTAAGCTGAGGACAACACACACACCCATGCCAGAGGGAGGACTCGAACCTCCGACGGGGGGGAGGGGGGGGAGGAGCCACGAGGACCGTGACAAGCCGCCTCGGACCGCTCGGCTACAGCTCGCGGCTTTGTGAGTCTCTTTGCGGATATCGAGGAAGTGTTACATGGTTTCCGACGATTTTTGCTGTTGTATTTTTGAAAGGTGATTCGGTGCTTGGTCACAGTTGGAATCCCACCATGGGTGTTTCGCCTTTTTCTAAAGTGGGACTAATTCTTTGGCTTTTCTGCTTATTTTGCTACAGAAGTCTGTCCAGCTGTTTGTCGGTTCTTTTTCCCGTTCTTGTGTGATCTTTGTTTCTTGAATTATAGATGTGTTTAACTTTTGGATATGATATGCTGTTTCTTATGTGTGCGAGGTGCCGGGGCAAGCAGTGTATTTAACACTAAATTCTTCTAGAATCTACATATGTAAATGATGCTCTAAGCGCCCGCTATTCTAACTCCGACTTTTGCTGTTGCACATGGATTAAAAAATATACGCAAACTGACTGTAATCAACCCTGCAAGTGGAGTAGAAAAGAGTTTGGCACCTGCAATAATTTAATTTGATAAATAAGTTAAATAAAGGAAGGTTTCATTAACGAGGTGAGAAATGATGGGTTGCTCTACCGATTAACAGAATGAAAGTTCTGTCCAAAATAACAATATCATTTATCAAGACTAAACACAAAAAAACAAACAAAAACACATGAAACATTTATAATACATCAAATTGGCTCAAATTCGATACTCAAACAAACGCTGTGAAGGTGAAGTTGTCCCTAAACTAGATTGTGAGGTTTATGACTAAGTGGTATGTGGAGCCAATTCCTTGCCACTCAAATCTTAAGAGAGACACACAGCTAACCCAACATTAATTGCTGCTACTCAAGACAGAACAAAGTTAGAAAAAGACGAACAGGCGCACTCTGCTGAGCTAGGAAAATCCCTATCTGCCGGTGCTGCGGACATACGTTACCAAACTGTCTTCTTAACTGCCAGAACACGATCTGGCGTACCGGAGCCGATGGCTGGTTGCTTCGACGTCCTCGACCGAAAGGCGAGAGCCGACTACCCCTGAGCACCCGTACAGGCCGAACACACAACATTCCCGCCCCCACGACAGTGGCCGTGGTTAAACGTTCCAATCAGCAACTCGAAAAACGGCGGAAAATTCCACTCCATTGCCGGAACACTACCATTCCACCAGTGGAGATTCTTGGCGCCAATTTCTGCGCTGATTTTGCTACGTCACGGAGCTATGCCCTGAGCAAGCCAATCACAGTTACTATTTTGCAGAAAGCGCGGGAATTTTCCCGCCACAACTGACTGGGTACACAAGTCATTCCCACGCCTCGCTGGTAGCCCGCCAGAAAGCGTTTTCGCTAAGTTTCTGGGAAGTAACGGAACCTCTAGCCCAGCCGCTACTTCAGGCCCCTCCGGGCGTGTCTTTTGACAGTGTCGGCGTCTGGAAAGCATTCACTCGACTCCCTCACACTCGTCGGCTTAACCCTCTCGAGATCCACAGAGCCCGCCTGTCACCGGACCACCTGGGTGACGAGAGACGCTGCGTGGGAAGTCCGCGTGTGAAGGAATAGCAACTTTTCACTGCACGCAATTAGAGACGAAAATCGTAAGATAGAAATATGAGAGGGGGCTCATGCCACCTCTCATGTGTACTCTCTTCGGAGAGAATTTTAGTTTAACTCGGGTGAGATAGTGGTCCGAGTCGATGTTCTCACCTCTTTGGACGTGAATGTCGTGGATGATTCTGTTGTGGGCGTAGGAGATGGCAATGTGGTCGATCTGATTTCACCAAGATGTTGGGTTGGGGATCGCCATGTTTTCTATTTTGTGGGGGTGTCCTGAAGTGGGTGGACATAACTTTGAGGTTGAATTGTTGGCATATGTCAGTCAGAGGTGTGCCATTAGTGTTAGCATTATGGTGTGCAGAATTTTTGCAAATTATTTTTCGATAAGTTTTTTTCTTTCCCGAGTTGAGCGTTGAAGTCTCCCATCAGCATTTTCACGTCGTGTTGTTGAAGTTTGCTCAGTTTTTTCGAGTTCTTTACAACATTTTTCGATGGTTTCGGGATTTTTCTTGTTTTCGATACTTGGGGGCGCATGCGCATTGATGTTCGTGTATATTTTATTTGAACTCCGGAAGCGCAGGATCATGAGTCTATTATAGTCGATGATGGATTTGTGTACAAGAAAGGCCATTCAGAAAGTTGGTGTGCCTTTCGGGACATTCTGTTGTCCTGAAGATGCCGTAGGTTCTGTAGTCCATGGTTTAGTTGTAAGTCAGTCGTGTTTCTTGAAGAGCAAGTATGATAATTTATTGTCAGACGACTTCTTACATTACGTAACTTTCCTGTCTGGATCAGTGTATTGATGTTCAGTGTTCCAATGAAGGTTTTCTGCTTCTAGGGAAGTTTACCGGATTTTATCTGCGGTGCTTGCCTGGACTCTCCAGACTCCGAAAGTCCAGTTGCTGTTTGTCGACGGATGGATTGTGTACCACCTAGGGTAAAGTTGAATTTTTTTGGCCAGGTCAATACCAGGACGGAGATGACCAAAGGTTGTTGAGGCCTTTGGAATATAATATTTTCAGCCGAGCTCACTGAGCGAGCAGACGCTGACCAGAGTACCGGCGATTTTCACTCAGACGGGCCTGGATTGTGAATTGCGTCGGTATCTGGTCCGCCTCGAGAATTTGATTTCCTCGGTACCACCCACATCTGGGAGGCTTTCCAATATCAGCCACCCAGGAAGGCGCCCGATGGAGGATCCAACAACCTCACATACGAATTTTTTAATTTTTTTAATTTTGTTATTATTATTATTATTATTAATTGCGTCGAGACCCTGTAGGATAAAGCAAAGCATTTTGTCCCATTTGAGCATTCTTTCTGATCTTCCACAATTCTCTTATTTTTTCCACGGTCTCTTTCTGTCTTCAGTCCAATTTATTCCTGCGTGAACGATTTTTTAAATGCGAAATTTAAAACTTCGGCTTTACTTTTGTTGTCTTCTGCTCCCACACCAGATTGGTCAACGAATGACTGGATAGAGAAGCCTTAGACTCACTCAGCGATTCTCTTGGGTTCTCAGCTAGATCTATTGCTAACACATGATGATAGTAGTTGTTGTAAGCTTCGAGCATCGTTCTTTTCACAGACGCATAAACTATTACCTGTCGTCATTTGAGCGTTCTCTATTGAACCAGAGTGCAACAGCCTTTGCTTCCTCGGCATTTCTAGAATTTTGTTGTTAAACCACGCTGAGTTTTTTGCGTCCATTGTTCTGTAACCCCACATTCCATTCGGTATTATTTTCTCTGTTATTTTTCTGTCTCCAAATTCTATTGGCTCAGTTTGTGATTATTCTTCGTCAGGTTTGACTTGTGTGATCCCTGGTGTGCTTGAGTTCAAACCTTGTACGGATGTCAGAATTCTACTGGCCGTAGCCTGCCGATGTGCCCGTAGGACGACTTTTTCTGACATCTGTGGCGAGGTATGACATATTCTCTGTGGTTTTCCTAGAGTGTAAGCTGTGTTCCTTTGCGTCAGCTTTGGGCAGAGAAATTTCTCGTGATTTTGCGTTCTTCATTCACTATGGTTTCCATGCTGCTTTTCGTATGGAGTGTTAGTGCCTGCCTTGCGAACATTAGTTCAGTCCTATCTATTCTGTTTGTCGCGTCTGGTCTTTGTGTGAATGAACATACATTTCTTTTTATATACTTTATCCCCTTGTGTCCTGAGGTACGCTCTCTTCAGTTTTCAAAGTCGAGTCTTCTGCGACATATTCTCTCCTCCTGTAGGTCCGAGGATTTCACCAAGCCGGCCGGAGTGGCCGTGCGGTTATAGGCGCTACAGTCTGGATCCGCGTGACCGCTACGGTCGCAGGTTCGAATCCTGCCTCGGGCATGGATGTGTGTGATGGCCTTAGGTTAGTTAGGTTTAAGTAGTTCTAAGTTCTAGGGGACTGATGACCACAGTAGTTAAGTCCCATAGTGCTCAGAGCCATTTGAACCATTTGATTTCACCAAGACATTTTTATTTTCGATTTTCCCCTTCATTAATTTCATCTCCAGCACTGACAATGTTGAGAGTTAATGGACAACAAGAGCATTGTGCGCTACGCTTTAGATAAGTACGTATTGAACAGAATTATGAGGGATGGAAAAGACGCACTATGGTTTGACAACTGTGTTAGAAAGCTGCTACGAAAGCAAAGAGAGCTTCACTCAAATTTAAACGTAGCCAAAGCCTCACAGATAAACGAAAACTTAACGAAGCTAAAATTAGTACAGGGAGAGATATGTATGAAGCATTCAACGAATGCGAAGATAAAACTCTATCTACCAATTCGACAGAAAATCCTAAGAAATTCTCATCTTACGTTAAACCGTAATCGGATCGAAGCAATCGGTCTAGACACTCTGTAACCCTAATGCCATTGAAAGAGAGACTGATACAGAAAATGCCAAAAAGGTTAACCATCTTTTTTGAAAAAATTTTCACAGAGGAAGATCACATTGTACTTTCCCCTTTACATCTTCGCACAAACGAAAAGATGACATTTATCGAAGTAAGTGACCAAAGGATAGACAAGCAGCTGAAAACACTCGACAGAGGAAAGGCCACTGGATCTGACAGGTTACCAGTTCGATTCTACATGGAGTATGCGAAAGAACTTGTCCCTCTTCTAGTAGCAGTATACCGTGGGACTATAGGAGCGAAGCGTTCCAAACAACTGGATAGAAGCACACGTCATTCCAGTTTTCATGGAGCATCGTCGGACTGCCACAAAAAACTATAGGCCTCTTTCTCTGACGTCGGTCTGTTGTAGAACTTAAGAACCTGTTTCACACTCTAGTGTTATGGCATTACCCGAGACGGAAAATCTCCTCTGTAGGATCCAACATGGGTTCCAAAAGCAACGATCGTGTGAATCCCAGCTCGCTCTGTTCATATTCGAGACGCAGAAGAAGTAGATTCAGGCGACCAGGTAGATGTCGTGTTTCTTGACTTCCGGGAGGCATTCCATAGTTTCTTATTGGCGCCTAATGAACAAAAAGGCCAATTGTGTGGTTGGATTGTCACCCTGAACGGAGAGAAGTATTCATACATAAACGTAACTTCACGCTTGCCCCAGGTGAGTGTTATAGGACCATTACTTTTCACACTACTTATAAATTCCTTTTAGATAACGTCTAAAGTTCCATGAGGTTTTTCGCGGCTGATGCTGTCGCATACAGAGAAGCCGCGGACCTAGAAATTTGTAGCGAAATGCAGGAAGACTTGCAGAGGATACAGGGAGAGGAAATTGATCCTCACCAACAATAAATGTAACTTATAGCAGCTAAACGGACACAAACACCCTTTATTGGATAATTACAATATTGCAGAACAGTCATTGGAAGCACTTCCATAAAATATCTAGTAATCACATAAAATTAATCGCGAGTAGAGCGGATGTGAGACTGAGATTAATTGGAAGAGTCCTCAGGAAATGTTGTCCATCAACAATGGAAGCAGATTACAAAAACACTCGTTCGATCAATAATTTCTCGTCTGTATAGGATCTATACCAGTTAGGGCTGACAGAGGAAATAGAGAAGATCCAAAGAAGAGCAGAATGATTCGCTACATGATCTACTGTAAGCACGAAAGCGTCACGGAGGTGCTCAGCCAATTCCAGTGGCAGACCCTGCAACAGAGGCGTTCAGCGCCACCGTATGGTCTACTGTTGAAGTTCCAACACCGTACGTTCCTTGAAGAGTCAACCAATGTATTGCTTCCTCTTACGTATATGTCGCGAAGAGACCATGAAGATAAAATTAGAGATATTCGAGCCCACACGGAGGCTTACCAGCAATCGTTCTTCCCGCGAATTATACGCAACTTGAACAAGAAAAGGGGGAGGTGACACTGCTACACAAAGTACCTCCGCCTCATAGTAAGGTGGCATGTGGAGTATAGGTTTAGATGTAAATTACTTAGACGACTTCCTGACTATACCAAATGATCTTCAGGTCATTAATTACTGCCTTGAACTATTTTTCGGGATCTTTAGGTCTGTCGTCCAGTCTATTAGAAATCTGCTTCGCTAATCTTGTTGCATCCATCCTGAAAATATGTACTACAACTTTAGTTGTCATTTCCTTATTGCTGCCATCAACTGTGTAGCTCTTCTCTTGCTTGCAGTCTATACTGCCCATAATCATCTTGGGACCCATTATTTTGAGATGAATCTTGAGATTGAACTTCTCGGTTTCTCTCAGTCCAGCCTTTCTTGTCATTCTGGGGCTTTGACTTACACGTAGACATTTGCTTTTCATCACTGTGTTACGGTGCCGGATTTAGCTTTTCTTGAGACGTAAGTTCTAGGAAAGCTGCGACCATCTTCTCTATCCTCGTGCCGTTGGTTTCTTTTTCTCTAGTTTTAACACGAACTGTTTCACTAAGATATCTGAAAGTGTATATTTCTACTAGAGACGGTCAGAATGTGCATGAAGCTCACTCGGTACTGAGGACCTTCGCAGTTGTTGGGAGTCGGAAAACGAGTAACTCGTGGCTCGAGTACCAGAGCACGTGAGCGAGGTGTCCCAGGTATACTCGTAGCGAAAGGAGACAATCTAAGTACGACAGTGAAAGACCTCCAAAGTAAACTGCATGCGTGACAAGTACATGTTTAATGCATACACCATTTCATCATCATATTATCATTTTTGCATCATTTCGTCAATTTGCTTAGAAACATAATAGTATGGGATCACAGTCATTCTTTTTTATTTGGAGCATGTACCTAGAAGCAAAATTTTTGTCGGCTGCAGTGTAGCTCAGTTTATAATCTTATGACTGCGCAGTGAAGAAACAATATTTTTCAAGATGCTCGATAAGAGTAACTCTTCACGTCCTTCCCTTTGGTACTAAACGTACCCCACAATACAACAAGGAACACATGTTAAGAACATTTGTTCTGGAATTCAGTATTATCCTCTTCACGTACATCTTTAAAATAAGGAAGCAAGTTTTTCGGAACATGACGATGAGAAAGAATCAAAGGAAAGTATTATAACGATTATTTCTTAATGATTTCAAGGTGAAACTTAGTGGACACCCTTCGCTGATTGAAAATATTATTCAAATGTTTTGGGAAAATCTTAGCTACAGATTTTATAAATCCTCTATCAAAATTTATTTTATGTTCAAGTTTTTCTTTACCATGATGCCCACTGATATTCCCGAAAATTCTTCCGTAATCGTACATTTTTTACATGTTCTGAGGAACTGAGATAACGTAAATAAGACGATGAGCAAAAGAAATCTATCAGTTTATATAACTTTACTCCGCCGCTGTTCATAAACTAAAAAGGGTATAATAGACAGTATTATAATGGGCACTAATATTTCAAATGATTGTAAGAGTTATCAAGGAAAACGTTAGAAAAAGTAAATAACATTGGCTGCGACTCTTTCTTGACCTGAATTTAAAAGACGTAAATTCCTAAAAGAAATTAAGCAACTAGTAGATTGAAACTAAACCAGCTTCTCTCCAGCATAATGTACGCCGCCCTTGTTACATTTCGTAGAACGTTCCTTTCATTGGCAAAGGACTGTGAGAGACAGCAATAGAGTGACCATGAGTTATTACCAGCAGTAAGAACACAGTGAGTACTCCCATGTTTGCTGCGCCAGCTCAAACTTGACAGAAATTCCATCTTTCAGGAGACTATCCCGATTAAGAAAAAGATTTTTTGCCAGTATTATCAGTTGACTTGGAACATACTTCAAATAACAAGTGACAATATATCATTGTACCTACTGACAACACGGATTTTTCCCCCCATCAGTTTTGCAGTTGGTGTGATACGGCTTGCCAAGAATTCCTCTCCTGTGTCAACCTTTTCTTTCTGAGTAGCACTCGCAGCCTTCGCCCTCAATTATAAGGGTTGCTCAGAAAGTTAGGCATCGCATTTCTTTTTTGTCAGCCGAAAACAATGCTACGAATGCGAAACGTTACGTATGTACTATTTGAAGTCTCCTGAGTGAGCGCGCCTAGTTTCCGTCACTTCCGACAGATAGCGTAGCTGCAGGACAGTTTCAAAATGGCGTCTGCAGGTGAGGTACGTTACAAGCAACGTGCTGCCATCCAATTTCTCATTGCAGAGAAGGAAACTGTGGGGAATATTTACAAACACATGTGCAAAGTCTATGGAGCATCTGCTGTCGACAGAAGTACAGTTAGTTGCTGGGCACGGAGGGTGAGGTCATCAGAAGGCGGTTCGCTGGAGCTCTTTGATTTGCAGCAGTCGGGGAGACCATCCACAGCTGTCACACCTGACATAGTGCAGCGAGCTGATCTTATTCCCACTTTAAAGATGCCATTCTTGGGAAACATTTTGAGAACGGTGAGGAGGTGATTCACACAATGAAGTGAACTGTGCCGCCGACCACCTTCAAACGATAATCGATGCTAACGTTATACCTCTGTGTAATTTTTGAGAAAGTTGAACTTGAGATAAACTAATGGAAACAGAACAATCAAATTGGGATTCGTTTCCGAAACACTCCAGCAGAGTATAACTAAAGGTAAACGGTGGGTGTGGAACAGTCGTTCTCCAGCACAATAGCAAATTGTAACATCACATATTTTAACCGGTCGCCAGCCTAATTAGGCATTCTTGTGTCTAGCTAAATGATAAAGCAGAAGGCAGTGCTAAGGCTAATCTAACCTTCCTTGACACACACACACACACACACACACACACACACACACACACACACTAAACTCTTTCCTTACGTCTGTTCACACTACAACACAGTAACCTAAACTTGCTGACAAAGATGCTACTAACTAGTAAGTCAGATAAACAAATGGCCAATGACATAGTAAACAGCAAGATATGCCTCTAAGGGAACTAGGTGCAACTGTTTATAAAACCAATTACCAACACACATGAAACTAGTAGCAGTACTGAACAGGGAAAAGCTTCAAATGATTCTGAATTTAAATCAGGGGGTCTGCAAATGATCATAATCTATAACTTCATTGGTTCGTGCTGGGTCTCTATGTCAATGCATTAGAATAGATAACACAGTAAACAGTTCTTTCTTAAACTCGGTTTGAAGCAACAAAACAGAATGAAAATCTAACTACACTGGCCCTGAAGCGGTCTTTGCATTGGTTCATTAACTAACTAGGCTAGTATATGAGGACCCTTAAACTTTCATGGTTTGAAGAACCATGCTCATTAACAAAACTACACCAGTACGCATGAGAAGTTGTAAGTATTGTTATCATTAATTATTAATTACGTAAAGCACAACAAACGAGAACTCTTTCAATAACAAATGTGCTTTCATAAGCAGTCTTTTGACCTAATCAAAAGTATAATTGGCTGTGCAACTGACATCACAACATTAAATTCAAGTTCAACCACTTTCTCATAACAAATTAGGACAGTCGGAATTAAAATCACTGGGATAGGATTCCTGTCCAGGTTTGTGATTTGGGATAATCACGGCTGTAAGATAGAGTTTTTAGCAACACCACGATTCTTATTAGAATCAACCAAATTTCAGAAGTACCTGGTCCATTTACAGAGGGCCAAATATAAACAATTTAATGGAAGACTGACGACACTGGTGGCGCAATTTGCAGTGGCTATTAACCTGACGGGGATATAATCATATTATTGGCCTCGCTCTGTTACATATCTTCTTGGCGTCGGAATTATATTTATGTAGGGACAAAAACCATTTCATGATAATGGTAACACCAGATGTAGCATCCGAGGCGCATAAATACTGCCCTTAAGCCTGTTTGGTCTCTAAACTCCAGAAATATGGGCCACAATTATCCGCTACTGCTAACGAGATGTTGGCCACAGCACTGCTCGGTCCAGACTTCTTACCCGTCACAAAGGACGAGTTGCCATTTGCGCGCCAACCACACCTTTTGCACTCCGCCAGGCTACTTCCGTAGCTGTCGGGCTTCCTCACAACTTTTACATTCAACCCTATGTTCCCTAACTATGGACCAAGTCATTTACAATACGTTAAATAACAATCACTTCAGTAGTTATTTAAATTCACAAGCATAATTTAAACAACATCGTTCAAAAGTTCACTTAACTGAAATATTTATACAAAGTCAAAGAATTTCCATGACATATAACAACACGCTACATAGGCAGCACTACAAACTGACATACGAAATAGGTCGAAAACAGGTGTTACAGAAGCACTGGCTCCGCCTCCAGGACAAGGATTGGTACCGACACGGCATACACGCCCTCGTTTCGAACTGGAGGAAGGCCATAGAAAACGATGGAGATTACGCGGGAAAATAGGGTGTGTAGATAAAACACTATTCTTTCGTGTGCGTAATTCTCATTATGTTCAATAAAGAATTGTTGAAAAAAATGGGGTGGACTACTCTCTGGACAACCCTCATATTTGCTGCATGTATTCCAATCTCTGTCTTCCTATATAGGTTTTACCCTCTATAGTCCCCTCAAGTATGATGGAAATTATTCACTGGTGTGTGAACAGATGTCCTATTTTCATGTCCTTCTTCTTGTCAATGTTTTCCATATGTTTCTTTCCTCACAAATTCTGAGAAGAACGCCTCATTCCTCGCCCTCTGAGTAAATCAAATTTTCAACACTCTTTTGTAGACCACATCTCAAACGCTTCGATTCTCTTCTCTTCCGATTTTCCAACAGTTCATCCTTCACTATCATACAATGCTGTGCTCCAGATGTACATTCTCAGAAATTTCTTCCTCAGATTAAGGCCTATGTTTGATACTAGTCGACTTCTCTCATCCAGGAATGCCCTTTTTCCGGTGGTAAGTCGTTTTTATGTCCTCCATGTTCCGTGCGTCGTGGGTTTCTTGCTGCCTAGGTAGCAGAGTTCTGATGTTAAGTTTCTCTTTGTTCACATTTCTGCTTTCTTCTCATTGCTTTCGTCTTTCTTCGGTTTTCTCTTAATCCATATTCTATACTTGTTAGGCTGCTTTTTCCATTCAGCAGATCCTGCAATTCTTTTATTTCAATGAGGATAGCAATATCATCCGTGAGCCTTATTTCTGATATCCAATCACCTTGAATTTTAATCCCACTCTTAAAACTTTCTCTTATTTCCGTCATTCTTTTTCGAAGTACAGACTGAACAGTAGGGACGAAGAACTACTTCCCTGTCATACACCATTTTCAATCCAAGCACTTCGATCTTGATCTTCCAATCTTCCAGCCTTGTTTTTCCCTCTTGGTTCTTGTGCAGTATGTATATGACCCCTATTTTTCTCAGAATTTCGAACATCTTGGAACATTTTACATTGTCGAACGTTTTTTCCAGGTCGACAATTCTTTTTTTTGTTTTTTTTTGTTTTGTTTTAGTCCTGCTTTCATTGTCATCCGCAACGTCGGAAATGCCTCTCTGGTGCCTTTCCCTTTCCTAAAGATAAACTGATCGTCATCTGCCAGATCCTCAATTATCTTTTCCATTCTACCTTGTTTTATTCTCGACAGCAACTTACATGCATGAGCTGTTAAGCAGACTGTGCGGTAACTCTCGCAGCTGTCGGCTCTTCGGAATTGTGTGGATGATTTTTTTCCGAAAGTTTGATGGTACATCGCAATTCTGATACATTTTACTCACCAAAGAGAACGGTCATTTTGTTGCCATTTACCCCAATGATTTTAGAAATTTTGGTGGAATGTCATGCATCCCTTTTGTCTTATTTGATCTTAAATCCTCCAAAGCTCTTTTAAATTGTGATTCTAACACTGGATCCCCTAGCTCTTCCCTCTCGCCACCTGTTTCTTCTTCTGTCACATACTCAGACGAGCCCTTCCCCTCATAGATGCCTGCAATGTGCTTTCATCTCTGCATTTAACAGTGGAATTCCTATTGCACTCTTAATATTATCATCCTTGCTTTCAGTTTCACCGACGGTTACTATAACTTTTCTGTATCCTACGTCAGTCCTTCTGGCTATCATATTTCTTGGATTTTTCACATTTTTCAGTCATTTCGCCGTATCTTCCATGTGCTTCATATTTATTTTACTCCTAAGTGACTTGTATTTCTGCATTCCTGAAATTTACTGAACATGTTTCTACTGATATACAGGATATAAAATCCCGTCTGAGGCCTGCGATCATTTTTATGTTAATAATTGGCAACGAATGCTTTAAAATCGCAATAAAGTGATGAGATGTTCCATTGACTCTTTTATTAGAACGTGTTACGCGTTTCGGGATCACGCTCTGCTTCGAGACTGCTTTTGTCGCAGTTATAGTCATATGTTATTTGGCACTTTCTTTAAGTTGTTGGTTGAGTTCCTGGTTGGTTAGGAAGGAGTTGAAGTTTGTGATGTCTGAAGATGGGTGTAATCACGAAACGCGTAACATGTTCTAATAAAAAGAGTCAATTGAACATCTCATGACTTGAAACTTCCTGACAGATTAAAACTGTGTGCCGGACCGAGACTCGAACTCGGGACCTTTGCCTTTCGCGGGCAAGTGCTTTACCAACTGAGCTACCCAAGCACGACTCACGCTGTGAGGACGGGGCGTGAGCCGTGCTTGGGTAGCTCAGTTGGTAAAGCACTTGCCCGCGAAAGGCAAAGGTCCCGAGTTCGAGTCTCGGTCCGGCACACAGTTTTAATCTGCCAGGAAGTTTCATATCAGCGCACACTCCGCTGCAGAGTGAAAATCTCATTCTGGATCTCATGACTTTATTGCGATTGTACAGCACTGATTGCCAATTATTAACAATTTTTAACTTCCTTGTTTCGTCGACCGACTCAAATATTTGTTCAGTTACCCATTGTTTCTTCGCAATTACCGTTCTTATACCTATGTTTTAGTTTCCAACTTCTGCGTTTGTCTTCTCTAGAAATGTCCATTCCTCTTGAACTGAACTGCCTACTGAGTGATTCACTATCGCAAGGATTTAACCGTTGTTCTCCCGATTTACCGTGTGCTAACCACTGAGTCACCTCACTCGGTTGGAGTCGCTGGAGACTGCCGCTGGGCACCACTGCAGCGGTGTCCATCACGGGTTGTACTTTATATAGTGACAGTCTGCCGATGACCGCTGTGTGGTCGAAACTGCTTGCGGTACTGAGAATTAATTGCTCGCGTGATTGTGTCGTTCAGAATGAAGGAGTGGTGTGTGGTGTGTGGGCAGGCGGGGCCCGTCGGCGGCGGCGCCCTCTGTCGCTGCTGTCGACGCTGCCGCTGGCGCCGCCGCGCGCCGGCTGGACGTCTCTGGAGGTGTCGGCGCCGCTGCGCGAGCTGCTGCTGGTGGCGGGCCGCGCCCTCGCCGTGCGCTTCGAGGCGCCGGGCGGCCGCCCCATCCCGCCGCGCGCCTTCCTACAGCCCGAAGACCGCGCCGCCTTCCTCGTCGTCTTCTCCGACGACGTCGCGGACGAGAACCGCGTCGACGACGGCGGCGCTGACGGCGACGGCGTCGGGGGTCGAGACGGCAGCGGCGGTCGGCAGGCGACCAAAGCGGACGCCGAGGATTTCAGACCGAGGTACAGTTCACGTCACGTAACGTGGCACTTGCAGAGAAACGTATTTTAATCCTGAGCGTCTGGCGGATGGGACTAATTACATACCGCTAAGTAGCAGCGTGCGCCAAGTCTGCAGTGAAGATTCTGATGACGCAACACGGTAAACTTTTCCGATGGATGGTTTCTGTTGTCTGCTTGCAGTCTTTAATAGAAACTGCGAGAGACTTGCGCTTATTCAACAAAAATTACACTTTGAGGTTGGATGCACATCCTTGTTCCAATCACGCTTAACAGATAACGAGAAAATGAACTTTGTAGCAGCACAGAGTGCTCATAATTAAACTTTCGCTATTTGAACCAGTGTAGACGGAAAACGATTTACCGTATGCGTAGCCGACTTAACAGAAACGATGTTCAGACTGTGTACTGCAGGATTTTTGTTGTTAGTGGTGTTAGCGTCGTGACTTGCCGTTAAACCCCGTTACTGATACGACGACGTATGTCTGAAACACAAGAATTATTATTACAGTTGCTGACGTCCTCCCCCGTTAGCTGAATGGTTAGCCGGCACGGCAGCGTGTTCGGTCAGAGGGCTGCGTGCTCTCTGTAATAAAAAAACTGAGTCAAGGAACCAACGATCAATTTGAACGGATGTCTTGTGACGTCCGCCCCGACCAAACGCAACGAACTATATCGAACAAAATGAGTAAAAAAAGATGGTCAACGTGACGGATGGTCAATCCTCTGGACTCGGGTTGGATTCCCGGCTGGATCGGGGAATTTTCTGCGCCAAGGGACTGGGTGTTGTGCTGTCCACATCATCATCCTATCATCCTCATCGACTACAGGTCGCCGAAGTGGTGACAAATTGAAAGACCGCCACCCAGGGAACGGTCTGCCCGACGGGGGGCCCTAGCCATATGATTTAAAATGGTTCAAATGGCTCTGAGCACTATGGGACGTAACATCTATGGTTATCAGTCCCCTAGAACTTAGAACTACTGAAACCTAACTAAGGACATCACACACATTCATGCCCGAGGCAGGATTCGAACCTGCGACAGTAGCGGTCGCGCGGTTCCAGACTGTAGCGCCTAGAACCGCTCGGCCACCACGGCCGGCTCAGATTTATTTTTTCTAAAAGAAAAAGAAAAAAAAAGAAACAGTTGCTGACAGTCAAGATGGGTCTCAACAAGGTGAGTAGGATTTTAGTCTGCTTAATCAAAACAGCTGCAGTAGTTCGTAAGATTCCACGGCGGGTGTCAGTTTGGACAAAATGCTTTTAAGTATAGGACAGCGGAATTGTAGCTACTAAAACAGCTAACAGCTAAACTATCCACATTTCGGTCGGCTTGCTGCGGTCCTCTTAGGCCGGGTCACTGCTGTATATTGGTGAATATCTTTCTTTATATTCTGTTATCTCCAGTTATATGGTGGCTACCGACGTTACACATTTGTGGTAACGTCTTATAGGACCAAATTACTGAGGTCATCGGTCCGTTACTACTTAATCCAACCTACACTAGCTTACGCTAAGGACGACACATACACCCATGCCCAAGGGAGGACTCCAACCTCCGATGGGGGAGCCGCTCGGACCGTGACTAAGCGCCTTCGTCCGCACGACAATCCCTCGCGGCAACGTCAAACATCTGAGATGTCACTGGACAATTTGAAGAGTTTGTTGTGGGCAATATATATGACCCACAAATTACGCAGCCTGGTGGCCATACGGAGTCTTACGTTAAGTATTCTACTGCGCATTTCATCCAGCTTACACTGGAACAGCAAGCACTAGCTACGGATCTTATGGTGAGCTTTGACATAAAATCTTTGTTTACCAAATTGTCTGCAGTTGAAACCATCAACAACCTACAGGAGCAAATACCGCCAGCCATCCGCGACCTAGTGGAGCTGTGCTAGTCATCGACATATTTTAATTGGCGGTGCAAATTTTATGTGCAAACAGATGGAATCGCTACGGGCCCCCCTCCTGCCCCCCCCCCCCCCTCACCAATAGCAGCTGACATATTCGTGGAATACTTCGAACAAACCTCGCTAAATTCCACGCCATTGCGCCCACGGTGCTGGCGCACATATGTGGACATTTGTCATATGGTGTCATGGGAAACTAGAACTACGTAGGTTTATTGAAAACTTTAACAGCTTACACAAGAGCATAAAGTTCACTCCAGAAGCAGAAAACAACTCCGAGTGATTTCTTTTCTGGATGTTAAGATTTACAGTACATCTAGCGCCAAATTAGGCAACAAAGGCTACAGGAAGCCGATGCACACCAACACTAGACTTGGATTCGCACAACCACCCAGAACAAGAAAACGCTATGCTACGTACGCTGACAGCCCGTGCTTACCAGATTAGTGACGCCAACCACGTACAACAGAAACTGAACGAGGTCAAGACAACATTCCGTGATAATTGATACAATAACAGAGACATACAACGAACTATGACGTACAGCGAAGACAAAACAGGCAATGGTAGAGAAGATAATCTTTCTGTTGCTCGTTTACCTTGCCGGCCGCTGTGGCCGAGTGGTTCTAGGCGCTTCAGTCCAGAACCACGGTGCTGCTATGGTCACAGGTTCGAATCCTGCCTCGGACATGGATGTGTGTGATGTCCTTAGGTAAGTTAGGTTTAAATAGTTCTAAGTCTAGGGGACTGATGACCTCAGATATTAAGTCCCATAATGCTTAGAGCCATTTGAACTTTTTTTTCGCTTACCTTATGTGAGGTCATCAGCAACCGTGTGGGCAAGATTCTGCGTCGCACACCTATATTCCAGAGTAGATGCGAGATCCGAGATTTGTTGATGATCGCTAAGGATTCCGTGAATCCTCTCCACACAGCAGGTGTGTACGGCATTAGGTGTGAACGCGGTGAAGTCTACGTTGTTGATACAGAGAGATCCATTAGCACTCACGTTTCGGAGCATGAACGTCACGTACTACTAGGACAGGAAAACAAATCAGCTGTAGCAGAACACCACCCGTAAAGCGGCCGCCTTGCCGATTTTCAAAAACCTCGCATGCTTGCTTCGCAGTCTAGGATGCTCCACAGGAAAATAAGAGAAGCTAATGAAATAATTAGACGCCCTAACAACATGAACAGGGTAATGATGGCTGCAAGCTACTTACGGTCTGGCTACCGGAGATTCCAGCCCGGCGGACAGCGTGTGTTCACCGGCTGGCGGCGCTTCGTGACCCGGGTGTGCCAGGTAGACGGGGGCCACGACAGAAGCCGTGCGGCCTTAACGCCTCGCTACAAGAAAACACCATTTCTTAGATACAAGATGCCGATTTGCTATTGCCTACTAATCGCCAACGAGAGTTGCCCACCAGTCTCCTACCAGAATGGCACAGGCAGCACACAGCCGATATGCTACCTTCTACCAGTCATCTACTACTAGAGTTGCCTTCCAGTCAGCCAGAACGGTAGCACAGGCAGTAGCATATCGTACAGCCACCCCTCCATAAGAACGTATGGAGGATTTTCACAGCCATCTCTTTGGAAGTCATTCTGATGCTACATCTTTTGTATGGTGTCCACCACCTCCAAGGAAACTAACAACATCGTAACTATTTTCCAGCACTCCCCTAGAGGGTAATCTATACAAAACAAATGTGACGTTCATTTGTATCCTTTTTAAAGCTCTTAGTACTCGTATATTTGACAACAGCTGTATTAACAAGCTGTTTATTCTGCATTGTAAAACTATTCTATGTAATTTGTGTAATAGTAAGTACACCTTTTTGTACATAATTCTCTCGAATTACACCTGATAGTAGCAACAGTGGTTGTTGTTCCATGAACAGCTATCGACCATCAATACAGGCTTATCTACGTTTCATAATTTTATAGCTAATTTTAGGTTCCTTTAATTTATCCTTCTATTTTACAGCTGGAGGACTTTTAATAAACGTATCTTGCGATATATACTGTTATAATTACACTACTGGCCATTAAAATTGCTACACCACGAAGATGACGTGCTACAGACGCAAAATTTAAAAGACAGGAAAAAGATGCTGTGATATGCAAATGATTAGCTTTTCAGAGCATTCACACAAATTGGCGCCGGTGCCGACACCTACAACGTGCTGATATGAGGAAAGTTTCCAACCTATTTCTCATACACAAACAGCAGTTGACCAGCGTTGCCTGGTGAAATGTTGTTGCAATGCCTCGTGTAAGGGAGGAGAAATGCGTACCATCACGTTTCCGACTTTGATAAAGGTCGGATTGTAGCCTGTCGCGATTGCGGTTTATAGTATCGCGACATTGTTGCTCGCGTTCGCCGAGATCCAATGACTGTTAGCAGAATATTGAATCGGTGGGTTCAGGAGGGTAATCACAGACAGGATGCGATGTTGAACTCAACGACGAATCTAGTTGACCGAATGGCAAAACGTCATTTTTCGGATGAATCCGGATTCTGTTTACAGCCTCATGATGGTCGCATCTGTGTTTGGTGACATCGCGGTGAACGCACGTTGGAAGCGTGTATTCGTCATCGTCATACTGGCGTATCATCTGGCGTGACGGTATGGGGTCCCATTGGTTACACGTCTCGATCACCTCTTGTTCGCATTGACGGAACTTTGAACAGTGGACGTTACATTTCAGATGTGTTACGAATCTTGGCTCTACCCTTCATTAGATCCCTGTGAAACCCTACATTTGAGCAGGATAAAGCACGACCGCATGTTGCAAGTCCTGTACGGGCCTTTCTGGATACAGAAAATGTTCGACTGCTGCCCTGGCCAGCACATTCTCCAGATCTCTCACCAATTGAAAACGTCTGGTCAATGGTGGCCGAGCAACTGGCTCGTCGCAATACGCCAGTCGCTACTGTTGATGAGCTGTGGTATCGTGTTGAAGCTGCATGGGCAGCTGTACCTGTACACGCCATCCAAGCTCTGTTTGACTCAATACCCAGGCTTATCAAGGCCGTTATTACGGCCAGAGGTGGTTTTTCTGGGTACTGATTTCTCGGGATCTGTGCACCCAAATTGCGTGAAAATGTAATCACATGTCAGTTCTAGTATAATATATTTGTCCAATGAAGACCCCTTCATCATCTATGTTTCTTCTTGGTGTAGCAATTTTAATGGTCAGTAGTGCATTTTCAAAGATTATACTTCGATCGTTGATATCGCCAACAGTAACGTTCTCAAAAAAATAAAATTAAGTATAACCACCCTGTATGTGAGGCTGTTACCTTTTTTTTTCGTTGAGGGCATGTGTAGCATTATTTGAAAACAGTTCACACCACTGTCAAACATTTCGTCAGGTATTCTTATACCCACTAATCCTTACATATTATCAAAGTGACATGCGTTTAGTGACTTGCAACAAGGTTTACACATGGTTTCAAAGTTTTACGAAAATTTTTCTCGATCATCTCCCTCCCCCCTCCCACCGTGCGCAACCCACAAAATAATGGAAGAAAAAGTTTATCGCTTACTAGATTTTCGCTATTCGTGCAGTAAAACTGAAGCATCAGGTATAGCATTTTAATTTATCACTTCTTTGCTACTAACTCTATTTGCAGCTCATTTTCCAGACAGTACTTACATATATTTCTGAGTGTACTTGCAAAAATATATCATTGTATGACGCATAGTTCAAGAGATATAAGGTCATAAACGTTGAGCTGTGTGAAAAAGAAACTGCAAGGCGAAATTTGGTAGAGATACAGGAGAAATACGTTTACAAATATGTGTGAAATATATTAAATATAGGCTATGTGAAATATATGCAACGTCTGCGTACATGGGTGAAGCTGCAGGCAAAAAACTCCTCCTTAATCCCTGGATCGATTTACTTACTGTCTCCATTGTGCGGGTAAGAAACAGCAACCTCATATTAGGGTGGAACTGATGGCACGGAGAGAAAGGGAAGGTGTTACGCAGAGGGGGAAGCAGGAGATAGATGGAGAGAGATTGGGGGGCGGAGGGGCAAATGTATAGAAAAAGGGAAGAAGAGGAGATGGACAGAGAGAGGGGGAGGGGAAATGGTGAGAGAAAGGGAAGAGGAGCAGTTGGTGTTACAGGGAGCAGGAGATGGGGAGCGGGCGGGAGGAGCTGGACAGCGAAAAGGGCTGAGATCGACAGAGGGGGAGGAGAAGGAGATGGTCAATAGAGTCAGGAATAGGTGTACAGAGAGAGGGGAGAGAAGGAGATGGAGTAATAGTATTCGAATTAATACGTACCCAGGCATCACCGGGTACTCAGCTAGTAACGTGTATGTGTTCTCCCATATCCTACATTAAGTCATGTCAGCAGCTTCAGTGGGTTGCTGTGGTACTTTCTGAGAACGAAAAGACTGTTTCTGTTACTGCACCTCTGCTATATTATCAGACGGATTCACCGTTGCACATGTTTGCATATAATTTATGAGTGGATAGTTTTGATAAGTTTTCATAATTATTTCAGCTTTGGGTTACTGCGGCATAATGCAGTAACGCATGGAGCAAGGCATTAGGGATGATGTCTTAAAACACACGCCTTGTCATTTTATCCGTTCTTGTCAATGTTTTCCACTTATGCCATAATTCACACTACCTCCCCGTTTATTATCCGGTTAGTACATGTAATTATTAACATCCTTCTCCAGCATCAAATCATAAATGCTTCCTTAGTCTTCTCTTCCGCTTTTCCTAAACTCCATAATTTATTATAGATGCACATTCTTCGAAATTTATCCCTGAATTTGCTTACCTTTATACAAGCAGGCGTCTACTAGCGGGGACTGCCCCCTTTGTACGTGCTAGTCTGCTTCTTATATCCTCCTTGCTTCATACGTTATTATTGATTTTCGCCGGCCGGTGTGGCCGAGCGGTTCTAGGCGCTTCAGTCTGGAACCGCGCGACCGCTACGGTCGCAGTTTCGAATCCTGCCTCGCGCATAGATGTGTGTGATGTCCTTAGGTTAGTTAGGTTTAAGTAGTTCTAAGTTCTAGGGGACTGATGACCTGAGAAGTTAAGTCCCATAGTGCTCAGAGCCATTTTTATTGATTTTCTTCCAATATATCAGAATTCCTTGTCTTCGTGTACTAATTGGCTGAGGGTAGAAATACCATAAACGAATCTCATCATTGATACGCTTTCATCCTAAATACGAATTCTTTCTTTTATTTCCATAATCTCTTGCTCAGTGCAAATGTTGAGCAACAAGGGATAAAGACTGCATCACAGCTGCCGATTCCGCGTGGTGTCTGTTCTTTCGAACGTGTAGCACAACTTATATCAGCCACAAACCAGGGTGGATGATGTAAGCTGGATCGCCTATCCATGAAGTGCTTCAAATATTTTCCGTATCAGTTCCATTTTGTCCGCATTGTGCGCAACTCATCAAAAACATAGGATCAGCACATCAAATGCTGCTGTCTACGGGAAAGTATCTTCATTGGATAGTCATAAGGAAATAAGACTTTGGCACAGTTTTTGTGTAAAAATGGCAATCCTGTTTAAATCTGGATAAATGCAGGACAATATGTACAATAAGTAGCAAGAATTCTTTAGTATCGATTAGAATATTAATGGTGGACATCTTCAGCACCTAACTTTCTGTAGGCATTTAGTAGTAACACGAAGAAACGAAATGAAAAAGGACGATGTTATGTCAGTATTAGAAAAGACGAATGAAAAACTGTTTTTGAAAGGATTCAGGAAAGGTGCATTGCTTCTAGGAAGGAAATGGCAAGATACTAGCGTGACCAATTCTAAATTATCGTTACGTGTATGGAATCGTTGCCAACAACTTCTGGATCGATTCCTTGGTTCATACTTCCAAAACAAGTTAATGAAGAAGGTATCTTTTTTCTCTTTTGTTAGATATTCAATAGAGAGACAAGCTAGCTTCCCCCTTTTTGTCACGATATTTCAGTTTGTTGTGTGTTCCTCCCAGAATCGCATGAAGGTGTTACCTCCACTCTACCGCTCTCGCAGACATGCGGGTCCTTTGGCGCCTCAGACATGTGTCACGACTGTATCCATGTGAACTACCCTCCTACTCATCACTACAACTGGCTCTATAGATACTTTCTAAAGTTATCAAGAGGCTAAACTGCTCTAAAAACTACAGCCAGGCATTTCACGTTCTCTCTGCGTACAGAGCGGTATTCTAATTATGTTACCGTGTTTTCTGTGATGCAGGCACACCCACGACGTGGTGGAGATGCTGCACGCAGCGGGTGCTGATGTCTTCCAGTCGTCCATCAGGGTCGCCAACAGCAGTGCCAGCACCGGTTCCAGCCCCAGCGAGCAGACGACGGCGCCGCCCTCCTGGACAAGGCACACCAGACACCGGCTCATGCTGGAGAGCAACGCGCTCGAGCCAGATCCGGAACCACAGCACTGGAGGCACCAGGGCTCCAGGCTGTTGGTGAGTGCCTCTGTACACTGCGCTAGGCGACAGGGTGTGCTCATTAGTTTCTCGTGAGCTTGGCACAGATAGACAGAGGTAGGTGAATACGAGGACAAGGTGGAGAAACCGCTTGTATCCATGATCTGGTCCTTAAGATCCGCTGCTGACAGGTCACCGTGTCCTCTTCGCTAGCGCCACCTTTGGAAACTATATGGAGGGTCATGTAGTGAGTCCACCGCTCTCATAAGTGTTGTTGAGCTCACCCCTCACCCAAGCGTTGTCAACAGTCCGACACAGAGCGGTTACTTCTTCCTCTAGTATCTACTTACTTTGATTTAAAAGGCTGAGTACCCCCTTTCCAATCCCGCCACTAAGGAAAAATTACTGGCAGAAACGAGTCAGGCAAAGCGAGGGTTCCTCAACAAATGCCGAATCGCTGGTACACATCAGTAAAATTATCTTGTCGTACGGTTTTCGAAAATATTGCCTGCGGTCGTTCAAATGGTTACACTAGAATACTTTGCCGACATCAGATATGTTAAGCAAACCCACACTTACGTATCCCACACTTACGTACCGAGAGAGCTGCTGGTAAAACAGATCTTTATTCGACCGAAATAATCACCATCAGACAACATGAAATTGTTGTAGTAGTTTATACGCTACCATTGTTACTCTGGTGTCACTAAAGATAAGCCGGCCGCGGTGGTCTCGCGGTCCTAGGCGCGCAGTCCGGAACCGCGCGACTGCTACGGTCGCAGGTTCGAATCCTGCCTCGGGCATAGATGTGTGTGATGTCCTTAGGTTAGTTAGGTTTAAGTAGTTCTAAGTTCTAGGGGACTGATGACCACCATTTTTTGTAACTGAAGATAAAATTATAGAAACTCAATCTGGGTAACTATCATAAAGGATAAAATGCATCCATATAATTGACTAATCTTAATACTCTCTCAGTTTGTATGTTGCCTGCTGCTATGTGGAGTGTAGTTTATGACGATTTTTTTATCTTTTTACTTTTTTTTCAAGGTGTGACCACTCGCAAAATGAAAACCACAGTGAAAATTGAGTGTTTTATTTGCAACATTTAGCTATACCTTCTAGGCTACTTCTATACATCGTCGCGCTCCGGCTTAGACACCTGAGGTAGCGTTGTACCAACTTTCCAATATCATCGTCATAGAAGATAACTGCCTTGGCTTCCCCAATTCTGCACGCTGGTCTTCAACTCGCTGTCTGTGCCAAAATGCTGTCCCCATAGCTAGCGGTGCACGTGAAAAAGAGATGAAAACGAGACGGAGACAGGTCCGGGCTGTATAGTGGGTGTTCACTTCTCATCTAGAGCGCTGAGGGAGCTTGTGTGATCCAGCTGTAGTATGCGGCCGAGCATTGTCATGAAGGAAAACGAAGCCTGATGACAACATTCCTGTTCGCTTGTTCTGAATTGCGCTTCATAGACGATTTTCCCGCATCACTTGATCCACTCGCTGAACAAGATCATCGGATGATACTCGCTCCCTTCCCTGATCGCTTGCATCATGAACGTCTGTACGAGGTGCATTCAAGTTCTAAGGCCTCCGATTTTTTTTCTAATTAACTACTCACCCGAAATCGATGAAACTGGCGTTACTTCTCGACGTAATCGCCCTGCAGACGTACACATTTTTCACAACGCTGACGCCATGATCCCAGGCAGCGGCGAAGGCTTCTTTAAGAGTCTGTTTTGACCACTGGAAAATTGCTAAGGCAATAGCAGCACGGCTGGTGAATGTGCGGCCACGGAGAGTGTCTTTCATTGTTGGAAAAAGCCAAAAGTCACTAGGAGCCAGGTCAGGTGAGTAGGGAGCATGAGGAATCACTTCAAAGTTGTTATCACGAAGAAATTGTTGCGTAACGTTAGCTCGATGTGCGGGTGCGTTGTCTTGGTGATACAGCACACGCGCAGCCCTTCCCGGACGTTTTTGTTGCAGTGCAGGAAGGAATTTGTTCTTCAAAACATTTTCGTAGGATGCACCTGTTACCGTAGTGCCCTTTGGAACGCAACGGGTAAGGATTACGCCCTCACTGTCCCAGAACATGGACACCATCATTTTTTCAGCACTGGCGGTTACCCGAAATTTTTTTGGTGGCGGTGAATCTGTGTGCTTCCATTGAGCTGACTGGCGCTTTGTTTCTGGATTGAATAATGCCATCCACGTCTCATCCATTGTCACAACCGACGAAAAGAAAGTCCCATTAGTGCTGTCGTTGCGCGTCAACATTGCTTGGCAACATGCCACACGGGCAGCCACGTGGTCGTCCGTCAGCATTCGTGGCACCCACTTGGATGACACTTTTCGCATTTTCAGGTCGTCATGCAGGATTGTGTGCACAGAACCCACAGAAATGCCAACTCTGGAGGCGATCTGTTCAACAGTCATTCGGCGATCCCCCAAAACAAGTCTCTCCACTTTCTCGATCATGTCGTCAGACCGGCTTGTGCGAGCTCGAGGTTGTTTCAGTTTGTTGTCACACGATGTTCTGCCTTCATTAAACTGTCGCACCCACGAACGCACTTTCGACACATCCATAACTCCATCACCACATGTCTCCTTCAACTGTCGATGAATTTCAATTGGTTTCACGCCACGCAAATTCAGAAAACGAATGATTGCACGCTGTTCAAGTAAGGAAAGCGTCGCCATTTTGAGTATTTAAAACAGATCTCATTCTCGCCGCTGGCGGTAAAATTGCATCTGCCGTACGGTGCTGCCATCTATGGGACGTATTGACAATGAACGCCTCCTCATTTTAAAACAATGCGCATGTTTCTATCTCTTTCCAGTTCGGAGAAAAAAAAATCGGAGGCCTTAGAACTTGAATGCACCTCATACTTCCTGCTTTTGAGTTCCTACTCCATTGCAGCACCTTGCTGTCATGCACGACATTTACATCATGTGGGTTGCATGAAATCAGGCAGAACCCTTCAGCGTGAAAAAATGAATGACAGCACACACTTCACATTTGGCGACAGACTGATAAGTCAAAACCCACCGCGAAGTTGTATGCCGCCTGGTGGATTTGTGGGCACATGACGCATAACAAAAGTGTGTAAGCGGAGTAGACACGGACGTGGAATCACCCTGGCGAAGATATGGCCTGCAAACGGTGAAATCTACTGAGGTAAGCGACTTTGACAAAAGGCAGATTATTATCACGCAGATCCTGTGAACGGGTATCATGAAAAGGGCGAAGCTGGTCGAATGTTCACGTGCTACTGTCGTGAGCATCTACGGAAAGAGTTAGAAGGACAGTGGAACTATCACTAGATGTTAAATGGTTGGACGTCCACGACTCTTCTTAGAACGTGGGGTTCGGAGGCTTGTCTGCTCTGTAAAGTAGGAGTAGATGGTGATCTGTGGCAACTCTGGCGAAAGAGCGCAATGCTGGTTCACGCACAAGTGTTTCATTATACAATGTTGAACATGGAGCCTCCGCAGCAGACCACCACAAAGTGTTCACATGTTGACGCAACAACATCGTCAGTTACGACTGCAGTGGGCGCGGAACAATCGGGAATCGACCATTTATCGATGGAAATGTGGCGGATCTTCGGGTGACTCATATTGCTACACTAGGTCGATGGTCGTCTCCAGAAACGCCACCATCTAGGTGAACGGCGGCTCGAAATGAACAGCGCGCCACGACACAGGGTGCTGGGAGCAGTATTGTGGTGCGGGAGACATTCTCCTGCGCATGTATGGGACCTGCGGTAGTAATCGAAGACAGGCCGAAGCTGCGAACTAGCTGCATCTCTTCAAGCTTGATGTCTTCCCCGACGATGATGTCATCTTTCACCAGTATAATCGTCGGTGTCTCGTTGTTAGAACAGCACTTCAGTAGTTTGAGGAGCTTCATAGTGAACTCAAGTTGATACCTCGGCGACCAAATTCACCTGATGTAAATCCTATGAGACCCATACGGGTCGCTATCGGTAGCCATCATCGAGTACGCAGATGAGCGGCCCGTTACGTAAGCGAATTACATGATCTGTGTGTAGACATCTAATGCCACATACCTCCACAAACTATCAACAGACTGTCGGATCCCTGATACGCAGAATAAGTGATGTATTTCGTTCCAAAGACGGAGAAACAAGCTATTAAGCAGGTTGTTATAACATTTTGGCTCATCGGTCTACTGTACTAGGCATCTTTGCGTGCTCGCTGTGCTCTGAGAACTGACAAATGTGACTTGACGTGCTGGACGGGCATAGCGGAGACACTGCGCAACAAATATGTGCAACGCTTCATCGCATTTAATACGTGGTTTTAATTTCACTACCGGTCTGACCTTGGGGAAAAAAGGGCCGTGGTACATACTGACGAATGGAATAACTGATTTTTCGACAGTTGCGATCTAAGAACTGGATATATATTCTGCCTCAAGCTCCCGATGATACATTACCATTTTCTTTAGATTCCAAGCTGTGGACTTCCAACAGCGCAAAATATGATTTTTTTTAAATTTTAGACGATTTATCATCAACAGAATCTAATTCGAAATTTTTGAAGGCGTATAAGGGCGCTTGTCCTTAATTTTTAACTCACAACTGAGTAGCCGATTATATTCAAACATAATCTTACTTCTCTCGAAGATGACCCATTACTGGACATCCGAAGAGGGCTCTCACAGATAGGGATGTAGACAAAGGGTCCAATATAATATTTACTGATTATAAACTCGTGGGCTTCCAACCAGACGACAGCGTTAAAATGCTGCGACGCTTCGAACAGTACCATACAGTCTTTGCCAGAGGATCATGAGTATGACATTTATCAAAACTTCGTGTTGTTTCAATACTGGTTTACAGTTAGAAACAAGAGAGCTTTTCATCTGCAGTATAAGCCGTCTTTTATTCAAACGCATGGAGTACGGAACGCGGGTATTTTTCAGATTTTCTACAGTATACTTACAGCAAAAATGCTGAATAATACTCACTGACATAAAAGAGGAATACGCAGAGAGCCAGCGCAATTTTCAGCGTCTTTACAGCGCTACAGCGTCAGGCCTGGAACTGTTTGCTGGCCTCATAGATGATGTAGGTGGAAAACGTGGCAAAAGTCTGGTGATAGCTGTTCGTTCCAAACAGACCTAGCAGGTAACTTAATGTTTATGGGGTCTGCTTTTGCTACTGTTACTAAGTACAACATTCGGCGAAAGTAAGGAATACGAGTGTGTAGTGGAAACTACCAGTGCTGGACTCAAACACGTATTTCCTGCTTCAGTCACCTTATCCTTTACATTTTGAGACTGTTCCTCAAACCCAGACGAAAACTCTCACTTTACGTTTCCACCTAAGATTTCGGAACAGCACTGCGGGAAACGTGGGCACAGCATTTATAGGAGAACAGTCGGTGGAGGTCTGTTGCCTATTCTTACATAATAAAGTGAATCGAATAATTGCACTCAAATGAAATGAATGAATCGATGAGGATGAAATCAGTGTAAGATGAAATCATATCAGGGAGACCGTGTAGATTTGCTGAACCTGCTGTGCAGTGAATGAGTAGTGACAGGACCCGGTAATCCATATCGCTGCACCGACTAACTTGTCGGTCCTATCTGTCGAGGACGGAGTGTTGTGTCGCAGTACTAAAGATAAATAAGGGCAATCGTAGTGTAAGCAGTTAGTTCACTCGATTTGTTTCAAATTATTAGGGTGCTGACAATGAAACGCAGTCTTTGGTTCGTACTTTATAAAATATTATCAGTCTGCCATTTGAAGTTTGTTGTTTAATATAATCCCTAGATATGTAATTTAATTGGCAACCTCAAGGTTTTATTACGTACCAGGAATCCAAGTGAATCTCGCGGATGCCTTCGCACATTTTGTTGTTCAGACTCAACTAACAATTTTTGTACTATTTGTATATGTTGCCTGTCCTTTTTTACTCACCTGCAAATAATCTAAGGGCTCAGACTGTTGTAAATGAATGAATGATCTCTATAAATATTATATTTTCCTTATTTTCTAGTTGTTGTACCCTTTTCACCCTATATGAGAGGAGAGGGTTAGGAGAGGGTAGCGCGGTGTCTGTCAGCGGTGTAGACATCCCACTCTTCATCCGACCAGTTTCAAATACACAAACGATGCAATGTAATTAGAAAGGTGAAACGTATTCAAAGTTCTTACAATTAGTAAATGGATTATTTTCATTGATGGTATTTAAAAATTCTGTGGATTCTATTTTTTTAAATTAAGAAATTAACACAGGATAACACAGAACCATGAACCATGAACCATGGACCTTGCCGTTGGTGGGGAGGCTTGCGTACCTCAACGATACAGATAGCCGTACCGTAGGTGCAACCACAACGGAGAAGTATCTGTTGAGAGGCCAGACAAACGTGTGGTTCCTGAAGAGGGGCAGCAGCCTTTTCATTAGTTGCAGGGGCAACAGTCTGGAAGATTGACTGATCTGGCCTTGTAACACTAACCAAAATGGCCTTGCTGTTCTGGTACTGCGAACGTCTGAAAGCAAGGGGAAACTACAGCCGTAATTTTTCCCGAGGGCATGCAGCTTTACTGTATGATTAAATGATGATGGCATCCTCTTGGGTAAAATATTCCGGAGGTAAAATAGTCCCCCACTTGGACCTCCGGGCGGGGACTACTCAAGAGGACGTCATTATCAGGAGAAAGAAAACTGGCGTTCTACGGATCGGAGCGTGGAATGTCAGATCCCTTAATCGGGCAGGTAGGTTAGAAAATTTAAAAAGGGAAATGGATAGGTTAAAGTTAGATATGGTGGGAATTAGTGAATTTCGGTGGCAGGAGGAACAAGACTTTTGGTCAGGTGAATACAGGGTTATAAATACAAAATCAAATAGGGGTAATGCAGGAGTAGGTTTAATAATGAATAAAAAAATAGGAGTACGGGTAAGCTACTACAAACAGCATAGTGAACGCATTATTGTGTCCAAGATAGACACGAAGCCCACGCCTACTACAGTAGCACAAGTTTATATGCCAACTAGCTCCGCAGATGACGAAGAAATTGATGAAATGTATGATGAGATAAAAGAAATTATTCAAGTAGTGAAGGGAGGCGAAAATTTAATAGTCATGGATGACTGGAATTCGGGAGTAGGAAAAGGGAGAGAAGGAAACATAGTAGGTGAATATGGATTGGGGCTAAGAAATGAAAGAGGAAGCCGCCTGGTGGAATTTTGCGCAGAACATAATCATAGCTAACACTCGGTTCAAGAATCATGAAAGAAGGTTGTATACATGGAAGAACCCTGGAGATACTAAAAGTTATCAGATAGATTATATAATGGTTAGACAGAGATTTAGGAACCAGGTTTTAAATTGTAAGACATTTCCAGGGGCAGATGTGGACTCTGACCACAATCTATTGGTTATGAGCTTTAGATTAAAACTGAAGAAACTGCAAAAAGGTAGGAATTTAAGGAGATGGGACCTGGATAAACTGACTAAACCAGAGGTTGTACAGAGTTTCAGGGAGAGCATAAGGGAACAATTGACAGGAATGGGGGAAAGAAATACAGTGGAAGAAAAATGGGTAGCTTTGAGGGATGCAATAGTAAAGGCAGCAGAGGATCACATAGGTAAAAAGACGAGGGCAAGTAGAAACCCTTGGGTAACAGAAGAAATATTGAATTTAATCGATGAAAGGAGAAAATATAAAAATGCAGTAAATGAAGCAGGCAAAAAGGAATACAAACGTCTCAAAAATGAGATCGACAGGAAGTGCAAAATGGCTAAGCAGGGATGGCTAGAGGACAAATGTAAGGATGTAGAGGCTTATCTCACGAGGGGTAAGAGAGATACTGCCTACAGGAAAATTAAAGACACCTTTGGAGAATAGAGAACCACTTGCAAGAATATCAAGAGCTTTGATGGAAACCCAGTTCTAAGCAAAGAAGGGAAAGCAGAAAGGTGGAAGGAGTATATAGAGGGTCTATACAAGGGCGATGTACTTGTGGACAATATTATGGAAATGGAAGAGGATGTAGATGAAGATGAAATGGGAGATCTGATACTGCGTGAAGAGTTTGACAGAGCACTGAAAGACCTGAGTCGGAACAAGGCCCCCGGAGTAGACAACATTCCATTAGAACTACTGACAGCCTTGGGAGAGCCAGTCCTGACAAAACTCTACCGTCTGGTGAGCAAGATATATGAGACAGGCAAAATACCCTCAGAATTCAAGAAGAATATAATAATTCCAATCCCAAAGAAAGCAGGTGTTGACAGATGTGAAAATTACAGAACTATCAGTTTAATAAGTCACAGCTGCAAAATACTAACACGAATTCTTTACAGACGAATGGAAAAACTGATAGAAGCCGACCTCTGGGAAGATCAGTTTGGATTCCCTAGAAATGTTGGAACACGTGAGGCAATACTGACCCTACGACTAATCTTAGAAGAGAGATTGAGGAAAGGCAAACCTACGTTTCTAGCATTTGTAGACTTAGAGAAAGCTTTTGACAATGTTGATTGGAATACTCTTTTTCAAATTCTGAAGGTGGCAGGGGTAAAATACAGGGAGCGAAAGGCTATTTACAATTTGTACAGAAAGCAGATGGCAGTCATACGAGTCGAGGGGTATGAAAGGGAAGCAGTGGTTGGAAAGGGAGTGAGACAGGGTTGCAGCCTATCCCCGATGTTATTCAATCTGTGTACTGAGCAAGCAATAAAGGAAACAAAGGAAAAGTTCGGAGTAGGTATTAAAATCCATGGAGAAGAAATAAAAACTTTGAGGTTCGCCGATGACATTGTAATTCTGTCAGAGACAGCAAAGGACTTGGAAGAGCAGTTGAACGGAATAGACAGTGTCTTGAACATCAACAAAAGCAAAACGAGGATAATGGAATGTAGTCGAATTAAGTCGGGTGATGCTGAGGGAATTAGATTAGGAAATGAGACACTTAATGTAGTAAAGGTGTTTTGCTATTTGGGGACAAAATAACTGATGATGGTCGAAGTAGAGAGGATATAAAATGTAGACTGGCAATGGCAAGGAAAGTGTTTCTGAAGAAGAAAAATTTGTTAACATCGAGTATAGATTTAAATGTCAGGAAGTCGTTTCTGAAAGTATTTGTATGGAGTGTAGCCATGTATGGAAGTGAAACGTGGACAATAAATAGTTTAGACAAGAAGAGAATAGAAGCTTTCGAGATGTGGTGCTACAGAAGAATGCTGAAGATTAGATGGGTAGATCACATCACTAATGATAAGGTATTGAGTAGAATTGGGGAGAAGAGGAGCTTGTGGCACAACTTGACTAGAAGAAGGGATCGGTTGGTAGGACATGTTCTGAGACATAGATTGATCACCAATTTAGGATTGGAGGGCAGCGTGGAGGGTATAAATCGTAGAGGGAGACCAAGAGATGAATACACTAAGCAGATTCAGAAGGATGTAGGCTGCAGTAGGTACTGGTAGATGAAGAAGCTTGCACAGGATAGAGTAGCATGGAGAGCTGCATCAAAACCAGTCTCAGGACGGAAGACCACAACAAGAACAACACAGAAAGTGGAAGGTCACGAAACGCAAGCGCTGCACATACCCAGAAAGTGAGCCTGTACTTATAGGTGGTTGACTTAGAGGAGGGAAGTTATATGTTACTTAGAGTCGACAAATGTCGCTACAAATGAAGAGAGCAGTTGGGATTTCATATGATGACGAGGGTAGATGGGAAGAGATGGATGGAGAGTGTTGTGTTGGCTGAAGAGCCAACATCGTTTTACGAGGGGAGGCCGAAATGTACGCGTTTTAGCTCACGCAGGCTGGCATGAAGAGGGAAGAACTGTACTGACGTGAGGTCTGGAACATGACAAGGAAGTAGAATTCAGAAAGCGGACATAATTAGTTTGATCTTAACTTTAATCCATTAATGATGAACGTCGCTCTTGACGATACATATTCACAATATTGTCTTTTCAGAATACATTCTTGAAGTAATTAAACTGAATATGGCGCCTTGATAGGTCGTAGCAAATGACGTAGCTGAAGGCTATGCTAAACTGTCGTCTCGGCAAATGAGAGCGTATGTAGACAGTGAACCATCGCTAACAAAGTCGGCTGTACAACTGGGGCGAGTGCTAGGGAGTCCACACCTGCCGTGTGGCGGCGCTCGGTCTGCAATCACTGATAGTGGCGACACGCGGGTCCGATGTATACTAACGGACCGCGGCCTATTAAGGCTACCACCTAGCAAGTGTGGTGTCTGGCGGTGGTATACATCGAGTTTGTGGACAGTGCAATATAAACTGAGCTGTGGCAGACATTCGCCAACTTTGGATTCATTTACATCGAGAAAAGAAAAGAATTGTATTCAGACACTATATCTCAGTTCATTCGTAACTAACATCAATACCTACGCGCCGTTGAGAGTCCCGCCCACTTGGTTGCCGTGTTTCACGCTCCTGACGCTGGCTGCTGTGTGTGATGTCGAAATACATCTACTGCTACGTTTTGTGCTAATGTGCAGGTGAAGCGCTCCATCGAGGACAACGAGCTGCCGGAGTCCGAGGCGGAGGACCCCGAGGCGGCTGGCCCGCGCCTGTCGCCCGACCTGCTGCTGCACGCCAGGGGATCCGCCGCGCACCATGGCCGCGACGCTGCAGGTGCCCACCACCACGCACCACACACACACAACACACCACCACGCTGGCAGGGAGGGGGAGAAGCCGCATACAGACGATTATAGCAGACAAGGACTTAAATATTTTCAATATTTCTCTGCCCTGTCAGCAACTGTACAAATATTAATTTTAATTTTAATTTTAATAACCAACAGCCTCAGTTGCACCGTTTACCTAGAATTAACCTAGGTTTCAGTCGGGATAACTCAATCTTCTTCAGAATAATAATAACTGCCGTTTGTCCATAATGGACATCGTCAAGCTAAAACTACAAATCCATAAATTATCGTCAGATTGTAGAAACGTATCTGAAACTGCCTCGGCCCCACTTCGCGACCCCGATGCGGCAACCACGAGTGCTGTACAGCAGAGTTCTCACCCCTTAGCTCTCCCTCACTCTCTCTCTCTCTCGCACACACACACACACACACACACACACACACACACACACACACACACACACACACACACACACACACAATGCACAGACACCTCTGAATGATTCAGAACAACCGCCAGGAACACTTTGAACTGTTCCACCGTCAGCCATCTTCTTTTTACACCTTCAACTGTTCCACTGTCTGCCATGTTTGCTTTTACAGCTGGTAAACAGTGATACAGTGACAGCGACAGCTCAATATATAGTGTTTGACAGTAATGAAGATGGGGAAACAGAAAACGTAAGTGAAACATAATGTAAATAGACACACACACACACACACACACACACACACACACACACACACACACACACACACACACACACTCATAGAAGTAAATAATTTCAGGCACAGAAATAACAATTTTCAAATCGTAATTTTGGCTTACACAGTTTATCTCCTTTAAGGTGTAAGTGGTTGCAGATGACAAACTGTGAAACAAAGCAGTCATTGTAGAAACACAATACATCAGAAAAACCACACAATGTGCTAAAAAGGTATGAATTCATAATTTTATGTATTTGTTTTCAAATATCTGTAATTACGATTTAAAAACTAATAGTTACATGTACACAAACAGAAAAGAACATTCTTTATCTTTTACAGCCGTAACATAAAAGCCCACTGAAAATGCTGCAACTGCAGGGAAACATGTTTGGGTTAAAAAACAAAATTGTGTTTTCCTAAAGGCTGATCCTATCCAAAAAATATGTATTATTAAAGCAAACACGGAAGAAAGAGCTTCAACCCCAAGATGAAAATAAAGTTTACTGAGTAGTAAACACGGTTCCGCTACGGCTTAGTCACGGTTAAATTATTTTCTGTGCCGTTCGACATCTACTGCTGGATAAAAGCCTTCGATAGACTTTTCATGAGTTGCTAGCTTCAGCGATGCTCATCGTGAGTGGTTTCTAATGCGATCTAACTGTCTCTTCTTTTACGAAGTCTCGGTCTTCTTTTTCCTTTGAATTCAGCAACGGCGCCCACTGTCTATTAAACACCGACTCCTCTTGTTACATCGCTGGCCACCATTTCGTTTTCACTACAGACATGAATGCATTTTCTACCCCAGTCAGCTACTTTACCCAGTTGCACGTTTTCCGGTATCAATCCCCTTCACGAATTTCTCCGGTTCTCACTGAACAACCGTTAGCTTTTGAATGGTTTCTGCACTTAAAATTTATATTCTCATCCATAGGTCAGATATAAAAATACAATCTGATTGTATACTTCCAGTGTTTTCGTCCTCAAAACATTAAGTAGTTCGAATAAAATAATTTTGGGTCGTAGCTTGCGTCACTGTAAAACAGTGAAGCAACTAAACTGCCGACTTTTCTACAGACCTTGAAGCCATCCTCCTCAGGTTCTCAATGGCGGTTTGCCGAAAATGAGATCCAGATCCGAAGTATTTAACACCGCTGTAGATTAGTTTTCAGGTGATATATGCTATTTGAAGTGATCATGGTATGTAATATGCTCCAGAAGTGCACTATTCTCTTTTCTCTTGCTTACGGCATTCAGCTGTTTATCAATATTAATAGCCGAGAAAGACGTGTGCTGCTCACATGGTCACTGCCAATGATGTCTTACGAAGGATTTGAAGCGGCTAACGGTTAGCTGGGCCATGTCTTCTGGAATGACAATTTCTGAAGGTAGGCACTACTATTACGAATATCTTAAATTAGAATGATCAAATAGACAATGTTGTGGGGGGAAAGTTCAAAATGGTTCAAATGGCTCTGAGCACTATGGGACTCAACTTCTGAGGTCATTAGTCCCCTAGAACTTAGAACTAGTTAAACCTAACTAACCTAAGGACATCACAAACATCCATGCCCGAGGCAGGATTCGAACCTGCGACCGTAGCGGTCTTGCGGTTCCAGACTGCAGCGCCTTTAACCGCACGGCCACTTCGGCCGGCTGGGGGGAAAGTGAACCAAAGACTGTCTGTTATTGGCAGAACACTTACAATATGCAATAAGTGTACTAAAGAGACGCCTGTACTAGGCTTGTACGACTTCGTATTGCGTTTTGCTATGGTATGCGCACCACAGAGGACTGACAGAAGACATCGAAAAAGTCCAAAGAAGAGCAGCTCGTTTTCTACCATCTCAAAATAGGGGAGAGAGAGTCACGGATATGATATGTGAGTTGCGGTCGCAATCATTAAAGCAAAGGTGATTTTCGTTTTGGCGAGATATTTTCGCCAAATTTCAATCTCGAGCTTTCTCCTTCGATTACGAAAATACAACGATTCTAAAGTCGCTATACATTTTGTACTTAAGCAAATTTTATTAACCAATATGTAATGGCACTGCAACTTATGTTACAATACAAAATAATTTCAGTACATTTCAATGTGACCACCTTGCATGTCTAGGCACACCCCACAGCGCTCCACTGTGACCGAAGAATCTGCCCAAGCATATCTGGTGTAATCTCAGCAGCTGCTGCTCGAATCCGCTGTGTTAAGTGTTCAGTGCTGTGGATCTTCACCTGGTGTACCTTAGACATGATAAACCCCCATGCAAAAAAGGCTAAGGGTGTCAAGTCAGGAGGGCGGGGTGCCCACATCCGTGGAGAGGCACGACCAATCCATATGCCGGGAAATGCTTGATTCAGATAATCCCGAACAACGAGGGCTAAATGGGGTGGTGCACCATCCTGTTGAAAAACAACAGTATCCATAATACCATCAGATATCAACTGTGGCTCCAAAAAATTTTTCAGCATATCTAGGGATGTGGTTCCAGTAACGGTTTGTTCTGCGAAGAAGAAGGGCCCGTACACTGTTGACCTCGTTATCCCTAACCACACGATCACTTTTGCTGTGTTCCGTTGCCACTCCTGCAGCACCAGGTTTTGCAGTTGTGTCTGTTCACATGTCCAAAGGTATGAGATGTAGCTTCATCACTGAACAAGACATTTTACATCAAATTATCATTTTCCACAGCTTGTAGCAGGTCATGACACATAGGTTGTCTGGCTGCGTTGTCCTCCACTTCAAGCTTATGTACGACCTGGATATGGTATGCACGTTTGTGGAGCTTGTAACGAAACATTCTCCGTGCAGTGGTTTGAGGAATACCAAGCATCCTACTAAGTTTCCTGGTAGATGCGGAAGGGCTAAGTGTGATCGCATCCTGCGCACTTTACACAGTGTTTAGCGTTATGGCCGGCCTCCCGGGACGTTCTACATCTACAACACTACCAGTACGCTGCAATTTTCTGACGAGGGTCTTGATAGCAACCCTGGTGGACCTATTTTCCGGAATCGACGGGCAAAGTCTGTCTGCACTTGTTCATACGTCATTTAACGAAGACGAGCAGAAACAACAGCCATTCGTTCTTCTTTGGTTAGCATTCTGTCGTAGTACCTGCAAGAAACAAATATTCCCTTAGTATATCACTGAAATGTATAGTGACTTACTATATCACTGACTTCAGAATCACCCTGTATTTTGTTGCCGCCCACCTACATAGGGAGGAATGATCATCGTCATAAAATAAGTGAAATCAGAACTCACATGGAATAATTGAAGTGTTTCTTTTCCCGACGCGCTTTTCCGCAATGTAACGGTAGAGAAATATTTATAAATTATAGAGCACAGCAATCTGTCGTCCTTTTTTGCAGGTTTTATTTGTCAAATCCAGATTTCGGCTAGTACCTAACGATTATCAACGCACTATTTTATAGTCTCAATGCATGTCAGTTCCCTGTTTTTCGGGCGTCAGTCACAGTTCTTTGAATACTCAAGAACTCGCCAGCCTCTGGCAGCCCACAAATTCAGCATTGTCCTGAAACCAAACAAAAATGAAATAGGAAGACACAAAAATTTTGGAAAACACATCCCTCTGTCGGCACTGTCTAGAACGAGGCTATCGAAATACGGCTGTATGAGAACCTTATCAACAAGGGCAATGGATTTGAAATTGACTAAGTGTAGGAACCGAAACTGACAATTCTCCAAACGCATCGGAAACGGAACACCGACCACGGCGAAGGCGGAGCACAACTAAGGACTACCACTCGAAACTCGAGCGCGACCTACTCCCGCTGCCGCACAGTCCAGGTCAGTGGCTGCGGTAAGGTGGAGGGTGAGGCGGGGAGGGGGGGGGGGGGGAGGAGGGGCAACCGTTGTATATAAAGCACCCACTGGTCCAGAATGTCAGTCAGCAGGAGTAAGCTGATGATTGTGGGACGTTACGCCTTCGAAAATTCGTTCTACAACAATCTATAAATCCGGCTGCATGCCTACGAGACTTTCATGCAATACCTGTACCAGTTACGGGCAGTTTTATACACCATGTGAAGCGAGTTCTAGGCTATGTTTGAATTTTCGCATGAGAGAAACAAAATATCAACAGTTAAAGACAAAACAGACACCACACACAGCATTCTTTCCTTCACACTGAGGTGACGTGATGACTCAAGGAAGAGCAGCGTGTACTGTTAGTTGGTTGTGTAAATATGATTAAATTCATATTAGTTCGTTTATTATTATTGTTATATCATTTGTTCATACTGGAAAATAAATCGATACAGCCTCTTGAGTTGTTTACGACTATTATAATTGTTGAAATGAAATGAAGTCCCATGCTTCATTACAGAGCGTAGGGGAACGATGCGGGAGACTCGCACCGCCTTACTAGGCAAGGTCCTAATGGAGGTGGTTTGCCGTTGCCTTCCTCCGACCGTAATGGGGATGAATGATGATGACGACGACGACACAACAACACCCAGTCATCTCGAGGCAGGAAAAATCCCTGACCCCGCCGGGAATCGAACCCGGGACCCCGTGCTCGGGAAGCGAGAACGCTACCGCGAGACCACGAGGGGCGGACACTATTATTATCATTATTTTATTATTATTATTATTATCAGTAAAGTTTCTTTAAACTTCACGCGCATACACACAGGGTTGCTGATGTTAACTGTATGTTAAGTCACAAAGCACACTATAATGCGTATTATACTTTCTGTTCGAACATGACATTGTGTTCGCAGTCGTGAATTTTCCTCTTGGCCCAGTATTCCTTCACTTCTACACTGTGTCGTTTTATGACTAATGTTGGCTGTTCTAGCTTTTAATGTCTGTAGAAAATTGGATTTTTTGATAAGAACTCTGGTCCAGGTCTCGCTGGGATCTATTTTCACAACATATACATGTAACTAAACAGATTTTATGCACATAGCGGTCGTCGTTTTTCCTCTGGAGAAGATGTTGAAGATTCTTGACGGGAGTCTTTGCCTATCTGTCTATATTAAATGGTGATTCAGCATGAGACTCCTGTTTCTCATTGCTGCAGTGCTGCTATTTGAGCGGACAATTGCACCTCTATACGTATCTCTTTCTTTAATAAGACTCACAAATTTCCTCATAGACTCAAAAAGATAGCCATCATTTACTTCTAATCTATGTACTCGCACTGCAAACAATTTTAAAATACGGGCAGGGGATCCTTAGCATTGTAGCGCGTGTAAAATTTCCTTCAGTTCTAATTTATTACGAAGCGCGGGAAGAATGATTGCCTAGATTCTTCTGTGCGTGCTGTAACTAGTCTAATCTTGTCTTTTCGGTCCCTATATGGGAGAGATACGTGGCAGGCTGAAATACGTGGCTTCGTAACTCTGGAAGTAGGCTTTCGTGGCTCTGCCTTCAAGCGTCTGCCAATTGACGTTTTTCAACATATCCGTAAACGATCTTACGTCCAAGTTCTTTTATGAGATGAATAATTCTGTTTGTGACTCATCGATATTGTAGTCATAGGAAAGTATTTTACTACGTGAAGTTCATACTTTTATTTTTCAGGGTATTTAAAGCAAATCAGTGAACAGCCGATAAGATGAAAAATAAGTATTAGAGTTACATTTGCTACTCGTATATCAGTAACATTCACTTTCTACAGGTGGAGCATTGGTGTGACACACTTTTATTTTGTGCAGATGTAAACGGCGACATTATACCGCTACCTGGAGGCGGCCACGGCAGCGGAAAGAGGGGCCGTGGCGGAGGCGGGGGTGGCGGAGGCGGTGGAGGCGGGAAGCGGCGGCGGGGGCGCGGCAGGAAGCACGGCCGCAAGGCGCGCAGGAGGCTGCAACAGCAACAGGTGCGGCTGCAGCTGCAGGTGCGCCACAGGTGGCAAGCGCGGCTCGCGCTAGCGGCACGGGGATGCGTCGCATTAGTCCACTGACAAGGGAAGCTTACACCCAGCGGCTCACCGAGTTTCTCAAGTTTGTGGACAACAATGTGGGAAAACCACAAACACACCACGTTACCTTGCCTAATAAGGAAAAGCGTTCGTGTTCAAAGCAGTCACCAGTCCTCTCAGAATGGATAAATACAAGTCCCTATCGATTTCAAAGTAATTGTATACTAATCCTAGCAAAACAGTGTCAAGCTAAGGATGATGGAGGTAGATAGTGATCACGCACCCTTCTCTAAACTAGACTACAAATGCTCAATAATGTTCAAGCATGGTGATTGTGGAGGCCAATGGAGATGCGACAGTTCATCCTCGTGCTCACAAAACCCACAAAACCAACCCTGAACTACACGAGCTGTGTGAATAGGGGCCCTGTCATGTAGACTTGGAGCACAGCATCGTCATTTGGGAACAAACACTGTACTATGGCTTGGACCTCACCAGCCAAAATTATCAGGTAATCCTCGGAAATATGTGACCTTGCTTACGCCAGACGTAAGCTCAACCAGAAGTAGGAAACAATGTGAAACAAGACTCATCCCACAAAATGACATTCTTCCACAGCTTAATAGTCCAAGTTTTCCAGCTTCGGCACCACGTTTTCCTGTTACGGGCCATTGCATTCACTGTTGTATGGTTTAGTTCACCATGCAATTCCCAGCTGATGGAGCTCCCTTCATGTTGTTTGGTGCTGACAGGTTTAGAGACTGCGACATTCACTTCTGCAGTGACTTTTGAAGCTGTCGTTCTCTTATTTTTCGCCACAACTCGCGTCAGTGATCGTGCGTCACGATCACTCAACACACTCTTTCCTCCGCGTTACGACTTACCGAATAACGTTTCCTCGCTTTCCCTGTATGAAGTATAAACATTCGATCCCGTGCCTCTTGAAACACGAAACACGTAGGCTTCCTTGGCTATAGGAGTACCCTCCACACGATCACGAACAATTTTCCACGTCCGTATTCACTTAGCTGCGGCATAATGCACTCACAACTACACGGAACCCTGTGCTGAGCTCGACTGACACCTACAACGTATTGTGGACACTGCGCAGGTGCCGTTCGTAATGAAGTTCCACAGGGGAACCTGCAACCTTGGGTAGCGTCTGCATTTGTATTCAAGCATGTATTTCTCGCGGTGTTACAATATTTTTGCCTAACTCCTCGAGATTAAAAAATGAGACTCTAGTGCAATGCACTTCTCAAGCGTCGAGTGAAATCGAGGTTAAAATTTTTATAATCCTGTTTCATATCACAGGAGCACACCATTTTTGAAGCAGTAGTATTAACACAACTGGCTGAGGGGGCAGACTACAACTTCAGCCGTGCTGTGTTCGAGACTAGTTTTTTTTCAATGTTCCTCCAGAAATTTATATCGTTACAACGAATTTTTTTCGGAATTGGGCAATAATATTGATAGTGATAATAATATTATAGTAAGAATAATAATAAATTAATAATCCATGTGGTGTATTTGTAGCGAGATTTGATCAAGGTGTAATACGGAATACTGATAAAATGATCATTTATAGATACGTCAAGCGCGTATGAAAAGTACTGTGTACAATACGCAGAACTGGTACACCATGCTCTGACTTCACTGCAATATGCGTGTTAACGCATCGATAAATAAAAGATCGTTTTCTGACTGTTCCACCCCACGGAAGTACCCCTATGATTGTTATTATTATCATTGTTATTATCGTTACTATTCCTAGTGTTTCCCCCCGAAGAAATACCATTTCTTGCTTGGTACAAAATAATTAGAAAAAAAATCCGATTAGGCAACTCAGTGCGCGCTGACCGCTGACTCACCGCTTTAGGTGAGTGCGCCATTGCCGCTTCTCGACAGCTGGTGCTCTATCACAGTATTCAACTGACTCGCAAGCTATTCTTTGACATTGTCAGCGGGAAGATACTCGATCTGTTGAGTTAAATTGTCAGTGGACAGATACTCGATCTGTTGATTTAAAATATGTGAGGATAAAAATCATACGTCAAAATCGCGAATTTTCTTAATTATTACCGATTTTGACTCATTGTCGAACCATCCTCTGATCGATCTAAAACGTTGTTCAGTGTATGACAGTCGTTACACATCGTCGTATTCTTAGGGCTAGTCACCATAAAATGAAAAATCACAGTTAGTTATGTAAACTGACAACGTTACTCACTACTCGTATTGCTCTGAGGATGGTTCCTCAATGAGCCGAAACCGGTAATCAATAAAGAAAATTTGCTTTCTTGAAGTAAGATTTTTATGTACACATATTTTGACTCGTAAGTCTCTGAACCTCGAAAAGCCTCGAGAATCGAATGGTACTGCCACGGTGTTTGTTAAGCCTAAAATGTACCAGGCCGTTCATTAAATAATGCTCCACTTTTTCTGGCTTATAACATGCTTATTCTTAAGAGTTAGAATTTTCTGACAATATCAGTCGATATTTCTTTTACTTGTACTATTTCTCTATATAGTGTCCATCAGCTTCTCTAACCTACGTCATAGTTCTGTGAACACGTATTCCATGTTGGTAAAACTTTGGTCCTAAGTTCGTAGTCAATGCTTTTACTGCATGAATTACGCTCTCATCTTTTGGTAAGTGTATCCGACATAAAGACATTCCAATGGCTCTAACCACTATGGGACTTAACATCTGAGGTCATCACACCCCTCGACTTAAACCTAACTAACCAAAGGACATCACATACATCCATGCCCGAGGCAGGATTCGAACCTCCGACCGTAACACGGGCGCGGTTCCTGACTGAAGCGCGTAGAACCGCTCGGTCAGACACAGAGAACCTTAAGCGACCCATACAAGTGGAAGTCTGGGCTACAGGGTGATCGATCACCGGACTTACACTTCCTGGTGCCTTTAACTCGGCTTATCAGCGCCCAACGATCATCCTATCAACAGCATCATTATCATGCATTATACAGCTCCTTTTTCCGCAGTCAGTTCAATCGAACCTCGTTGCTTGTAACGAGTATCTTGCGTAGATGCTATTTTGATGGCTCAGTACAGCTCTGAAATCTGTTGGAATTGTTCGAAATGTCACAGACGTGTAGAAAAAATATCAAATTTGAAGCTCCTATGACCAAAGTGCCGCGTAGATGATGAGCAAAGGTGTAGTGCATGCCGGGAGGCATATATAACCAGTAAGAAAAAAAACATCATGCCTTATCACTTCTGATTATTTTTCATTAAAAATAAGGTACCTAAACAGACGGTTTCCTGTATACATTAACGGTAAAAAAATACCTGGTGCCTTACATATTGAACGATCCTTATACTAAATCCGTGACTAAAATTGGCAACCCGCTGGGTGTACGCTTCCCTTGCAAGCGATTGGTAGTCGTTTCCAATGTCGCAGGTTTGCTACTCGGAAACAGCGTCATCGCATAGTAGCTACTAGGCTCTGCATCTAGACAGCACGTGACAGCCAGCTGTCTTTTGTGTGCAGCATTAGCTGTACAACAAGGAAGAAAAAGTGAACGTAGGCGTGGGATTATTATTTTGAAGAATATGAAGGGAAAATGTTACAGAAGTATCGATATATATTCAGATTCATAGTTTTTACGATCTGGAGAAAAATAAGAAAAGTGGAAAGTATGGGTATGTCAATAAACAAAATTATTCAATATATTTACAAAATGTTTTGTAGTTGTCAATAACGTCACATCCGTTTCCTTTACATGCACTTCAGTCTTCACTGGTCCATGTTGCTACTGGATGTCCCATGTTTCCCGATGTCATCCGTCCATCTCTCAGTAGGCCGGCGCCGCGGTTTCTTTTGGTCTCCTGGAATCCAGCAGTGAACTTCTATCGTGTTTCTGCCATTCATCCATCTGGATGCATGACACCCCCACCACCATCTCATTATTACCTCAGACTTAATTACGTCCACCGCTCCAGACTGTTCCCTCATGCGTTCGGTGGTCTTTTTTTTTTTTTTTTTTAAATTTCGGCATGTATTCAATTATTTATGCACTATGAAGAGTTATAGAAAGAGAACATGAAGCCTTTTTAAACCATGTCGTCACAACAGTTCATTTCTTCCAAGTGTGAGCAATGTGACCGTTGCTTTTAGTTACACCCCGTACTTGTGTTTCACAACTAACGAGGTGCACTATAGTTGGCGGCAGTTAGTAAGCAGCAGCGTTCCATTGTGTTTTAGCTACTGTTAAAATTTTCAACAGAACAACACAGTACCAGATGACCATGTAGACGATATGAGACGTACATTTACACGATTTGACAGGAATTCTCGACGGACTCGGCACAACGCAAATGGGAAAGCTATAGTAGGAGAACTAACGTGAAATGGCAGTGTGAGTCAGACAGGAAGATGCAAACGGAGGAAGAATGCACGCCTGAACCTGTGACAGTAAGAGAGACTGTACAGATCTTCTATAGGTAATGCATGCTGTCTAATAGAAAGCATCTCCAGAGACCTTATGTAAAGCAGAACTGAACCCTAGGTGTCACAAGACAGGGAGTGTTTGAAAAAAAAAAAAAAAAAAAAAAAAAAAAAAAAAAAAAAAAAAAAAAAAAAAACAGGGAGTACTTTGTAGCCAGTGGAGACGCAGTAACAGCAGAATGAGTTTGTCAGGAGACCGAACGACCTCAGAAGATGTCTCCCGCAGATGGAGACGAAACGTTAGGTGGAAATTTTATACGTCGACCACGGCCTCTCAGCCCGGAAGTTTCAACTGAAGACAACACCGGCCATGAAAGCCTACATTGTATGATTTGTCAGGAGAGTTCAGTGACTTCGAAAGTGGACAAGTCACTGGGTGTCACCTGAGTAAGAATCCATCAGGAACATTTTAAATCTGTAATGTTTCCATGAGGTGAGGTTCAACAGCCGTAAATTATTTTATAAAATGCATTTTAACCCTCAGTTGTCGGCCCCGATAGCTGAATGGTCAGCCTGACGGACTGCCGTCCTAAGGGGCCCGGGTTCGATTTCCGCTCAGGGACTGGGTGTTGTGTCGTCTTCATCATTTCATCCCCATCCGACGCGCAGGTCGCCCAATGTGGCGTCGAATGTAATAAGACCTGCACCAAGGCGGCCTGACCTGCCCCGTAAGGGGCCTCCCGGCCAGTGGTGCCAAACGCTCATTTCCATTTACCCTCAGTTGTTTGTTTGTTCCATTAGTCAAATGCCGGTTTCGGTTACTAACGATAATCCAGGATATAGGGTACAACAGCGGTTAAAAGCATCGCATATTCCTTTGAAACTCAACTATATAGAAATTACCCAGTGAAGTAGTAGAATACTGACAGTCATATCTGATGTCAAACAGGCAGACATTACAGGAGAAACACGGTTTGTCTTGCGGGTGGGAAGTGCTGTCGTATCCTTTATACAGCCCAGACATGAGTTCACCAGATTTCGAATTGTTCCCAAAGTTGTAAAAACCTGTTCGTGGACATCGTTACCTTCCTCTGGAAGAGCCTTCTACCACTGTTAGCCGCTCCATTCGACGCGTGAACAGAAGTGGTGTCCTGGATATCATAACAGAGCTACCGAGACATTGGAATTCAGTCGTAGAGAAGCAAGGATACTGTGAAGGACTGTAAAAAGATATTGAAGAAAATAATAAAAAAAAATTAACTTGTAATTAATAAATAGTGTGCATTATCTATGAAATGTCCCTGGTGTGTATGGATTTTCTGTAGTAACGCAATTTTGCTTACAAAGAAGTCGTAGTAAGTGTGTGTTTTGTCCAGCGATATTCAACTGGATACCTACAGCGAAACTGTGCCTTTAATTTCTGTTTTCCATGTCCACTAATGTATTGTCTAATGGTCCAAGAGACAGGATCGACAAATTGTTGGAACTGATCCATTTAATTGGGCCTGTTGGCAGCACTACCTCGCCATTAAGCATCCCCTCCACCCCTCCCCCCAATCCCAGAGGTCCAATCCAGAAGCGAGGTTGCGGGGCAGGCAGGCACAGCCCAGGGGTCCACCTGTTGCGCCCACGGTCGCCGCGCCGCGGAGCAGGCGTGCCCCTGCCCTTAATGAACCTCTCCGCGAGCTGCACGCACCGTGTCCCCTATCTGGACGACCCTTTTCACTGTTAATTGGAGGGACAGGAGCCGAAATTTCGTCTTCCCGCCGGCCTTCCTAGCCGGCGCATTAGTGGAGGAATCCGCCTTATCTGCGACGCGACGCCGCGCGACTTTGGAACGCACATTCCTGGGTACGGACTCCTCACTGACCTTCCCTCTTTTTGCGACAAGCTTACGCTGAGACTGCTACCGGTACCTCAGAAAAAGCCGGGACAAAAATGCAAGAGTCAGCTGTTGGCATCGAATGAACTCTTTCCTTAAATCTTTCGAATTCAGTTTACCATGTGTATCGTCTTATATATTCATACGAGGTAAGCAACCCAGATACACAATGTGAGGCTGCATCTCGACGAACGTAAAGAAGCAAAGGTGACGCGAAACTTTGGTGTCTCATGAAAGAACGGCATTCGGATTGTTACTTACCTTGATATATTAATTTATGCATTACTTACCTCGATATATTAATTTGTGCATAATTTAGATTATTCTCTGCGTTTGTCAACATGGCCGAAACAGGCAACACATTGTAATGCGGTGGATTTTCGATTAGACATGAACGCGTAACTAGAGTTTCAGCTCTTGATATAGGATACTATTTGCACTTGTTTCCGAATGTTGTACAGTAAAGAAGTAAGCCGACACTTCTTAATCATAATGTCGGAAACTTTACACAGCTAGGTAAAGGTTAGGAATGACAACAGCCATCAGACGAATTCAGAGGCACCGTTAGGATCTTAACAGACCAGAATACCCATGTTAAAAATGGGTCCAGGCAACTTAAATGGGAAACTTTGGAACAAAGGTGTAGTTGACGCGAAACCCTGTTGGGTTAATTTAGCGAACACGTATGAGAGGAACTCTGGAGAAATCAGGGCAGGTAAGAGAAGCAGTCATTTTATCCTCCCTTGTTACGCAATTGAATTAGGACATGGAGTTGCTAATATTGGTACGAAGTATCCACCAGCATATGGCGAGCAGAGCGTGCACAGGGTGTTTCAAAGTTATAAAATTTCACTAAAAATTAATAAATTTATAATTAAAAAAGTCTTGATATCAATAAAACATTTATTAAAAATGTCAAACGGTTTCGGTCAAATAGTGACCATCATCAGACCACATGAACCGAAATGTAAGTGCAATATAGATTTCGAGGAAATCACTAATAAGAGTTAATGTAAGGTAAGCAAAATTTGAGCGAAATTAAAATAAGTTATAGCCATGGCGGCAGGTGGGGTTGGTGAGTGGAGCAGGTATCGTGGATGTACGAACGTTAGCTGCTGCTTAGTGTACAAGGGCTGTGGCTTAAGTACTGGATGCCCAACGCACCACTTATCGCAGTACGTCAGTAACAGCCAATCAGGTATGCATTACGTAAAAAGCATTATTATAAGTACTGTACAGCTAAGATTATTAAGAAATTATATGTTGTTGTTGTGGTCTTCAGTCCTGAGACTGGTTTGATGCAGCTCTCCATGCTACTCTATCCTGTGCAAGCTGCTTCATCTCCCAGTACCTACTGCAACCTACATCCTTCTGAATCTGCTTAGTGTATTCATCTCTTGGTCTCCCTCTACGATTTTTACCCTCCATGCTGCCCTCCAATGCTAAATTTGTAATCCCTTGATGCCTCAAAACATGTCCTACCAACCGATCCCTTCTTCTAGTCAAGTTGCGCCACAAACTTCTCTTCTCCCCAATCCTATTCAATACCTCCTCATTAGTTACGTGATCTACCCACCTTATCTTCAGCATTCTTCTGTAGCACCACATTTCGAAAGCTTCTATTCTCTTCTTGTCCAAACTAGTTATCGCCCATGTTTCACTTCCATACATAGCTATACTCCATACAAACACTTTCAGAAACGACTTCCTAACACTTAAATCTATACTCGATGTTAACAAATTTCTCTTCTTCAGAAACGATTTCCTTGCCATTGCCAGTCTACATTTTATATCCTCTCTACTTCGACCATCATCAGTTATTTTACTCCCTAAATAGCAAAACTTCTTTACTACTTTAAGTGTCTCATTTCCTAATCTAATTCCCTCAGCATCACCCGATTTAATTTGACTACAGTCCATTATCCTCGTTTTGCTTTTGTTGATGTTAAGAAATTATATAATATTACCTGAATGTGAGCCGTATAAAGCAATTTGTCAAACTGCATTTCAATAGATGATGGACAATTTACAGGAAAACAGGCAATTGGTCTGTCCTCTATGGACAACTGAAGAAAACTCGTGGAGTGTAATTATATCACAGATAGAACTACGTGACGCCGTTGCTTTCCGTCCAGAGCTGGTGGAGAACGTTGTCAAAGATGCGACAGCAATTGGCTGCCGTAGCGTGCTAACGTGCAGGCAAGACAAGCTGTTGATTTGCTTGAAAACCGCTGGAGAGTGTTGGAGCGTTGTGAAATTACTTTCCCCGAGCACTACTCCACGATACGCCACTGTCCGACGTCATCGTACAATAACCTACACAAACGCCAGGTGGCAGCATTAGCATAGGATGGTGTACAAAGTGCATCAACGGGGACGCGGAAAACAGTGCAGCCGTTTTCATAATGCGGAAACGTCCAAAACGCATGACCATTGGCTTCCGGGACAAGGGTGCAAGAATTTACGAAACGGCTAAGTTGGACCTTTGCAGCAAGCACCTGTTTCGTGCACCCGTGCTGTCTGCTGTTCGTCGGTAATGAAGGCTGGAATTTGCACACCAATACCACAACTAGAGATCCACTGATTGGTGATGATTGGCCTTTTGAGATGAATCACATTTTGTGCTCTATCGAACAGATGGCCGTTAGCATGTAAGGAATGAAACGCCTGAAAACAAAGATCCTCCAACAATTTTGAGAAGGATCCTGGCCAGAAGGGGGAGTGTTATGTCCTTGGAAATATTTTCGTGGCATCACCTGGGTGATCTCATCATTCTGGGAAGCACGATGGATCAACACAAGCATGCAGTTTGCTTTTCCCTGGCACTATGGTATCTTCCAGCAACACAATGCAATGTTTCATATGACTTGCAGTGTATGTGCGTGGTTCGAAGAGCAACGGCATGAGTTTACTGTACTCGTCTGGTCGCTAAGATCCCCGGATTAAACCAAATCCAAAATGTGTGTGTACTACCAGATCGGACTGTTTGCACCATGAAACCGAGAAATTTTAGCGCAGCTGGGCAAGGCATTGGAATCGGCATGGCTCCACATCCATTGCGGTTCCTTCCAGAACCGCGTTGTCTCTCTTCCTGCTCGTCTCACACAGGATCGCATAGCAAAAGGTGATCATTCGGGCTTTTGACATGTGTTCACATTAATGTGATTGGACATACTTTCGTATGGATCATACCAAGCTGTTACAATCCTAGCAGCACCTTTCTGATGCTTACTTGCTAAGGACTCCAGACACTGAAACAATATTCTACAGATGGTTCAAATGGCTCTGAGCACTATGGGACTTAACTTCTGAGGTCATCAGTCCCCTAGAACTTAGAACTACTTAAACCTAACTAACCTAAGGATAATCACACACATCCATGCCCGAGGCAGGATTCGAACCTGCGACCGTAGCGGTCGCGCGGTTCCAGACTGTAGAACCTAGAACCGCTCGGCCACCTCGACCCGCTTCTACAGATGGTTGCACTAGCGTCTTTCATGCTGTTATCTTTAAAGATGCTGCAATTTTTGGACATCAGTGCAAACCGGCAAACAGAGAGAGAGAAATTTCGCAGAAGCAGCTCTCGCTGCTCGGGCCCGCGGCTGGACCGGTGCCGGCTCCTCGGAGGAGGCTGGGACCCCCGGCGCGCCGCCCGCTGCCGTGATAAATATGTCCCGCGCGGCGATAGCGACCCCGGCCCATTAAGGCCTTATCTGCGACCGGGGTGGCGTGGCGTACTGCGCGGCCCTCCACAACCTGCTCCAGGCTGCCTACCACTCAGTTCGTACACAGCCACAACTCTCGGACCGTATACGCCCGCTTCCCGTCAATACGAAATAAACTCACCCGACAAAATTACAGTCGCCACTTTGAAAGAGGCCAGTGGTCGCTTGGGATCGCTGTAGATGCCGCATAATCGTTAACATGTAACCTCCCATCGCTGGATATGAACCAAATGACCAAGTAAGCGTTACTCTTTCTTTTACATCTTCGCCGTAGATAGTCCCAACATTAAAACTGCAGTGCTCGCACAGCCAATTACACCTTGTTTGCCCTCCTCAGTCCCCGCTCATGGTCCAGAAGTTAGCGTCGCCAAAGTCACCGAAGTGGCGCCAAATTGAAAGACTTGCACCAGGGGACCGAACAGTCACAGACGCGGCCTCCGAGCCAATAATGCCATACGATCATCTCATTTCACTTGTTCCTTAAATAATCTAATTTTAGTCCCACACAAATGTTTGGAACAATCTCAAAGCGGTCGCGAAACATAGCAATTAACACCACCGCAGATAGTAGGTACATGGGAACCAATCATCAACTAGCGGAACCAGATGGATATGGTTTACAAGAAAAAACTTAGACTCTCTTTGTCGCCAAACTTAGGCGATCATCAAGGCTACCGCGATGTCTTCTGGGAGTGACTAAGTTCATGTTCAGTGAGTTCAGTTTGTCAACAGACACACTGAGGTTTCATAATACTACGTATATAATTAAAAACCATCTCCCTCTCCATCTAGCTGACTGGTACAGCAAACATGTAAAGATTACGCCTTAATAAAACAGTCCTGATTACGAAAATATTTCTTTAATGATGTGTTACGCAGCAGGACAGTGCAACGTGTCACACAGCTTGCAGTGCACGTGGATGGAGCGAGGAGCATTTAGATGAATTTACCGTACTCCTCTGGCCACCAGAATTCCCGCATTTAAACCCAATCGAGAATCCGTGTTACCACCACGATCGGACTGTTTGCGTCATGGATACTCAACCGAGGAACCCTTGCGCAGCGACACTGGAGTCGCCGTGGCTCCACATACATTTACTGTTGTGTTTCGCCTTTGTAGGGCATCATCAGATTATCTACAAAAAATGTACAAGTGGAAAATAATAGTTAACGTATGGTGCTTTCAGGCACGGCTGTAATGTCTCAGTACTTTTTTAGGAATCATGGACTGAGAGCCAATCGTAGAACTACTGTGCCGTGGGATAGACATACATCCAAATCGAGCTAAACGGGGCATGTATCTAGACAATGAACACGAACTGATAAGCAAAGCTTAAAAACAAAGAATAAATGACGTAGTGGTAAGTCAAATAAAATTTTAAAATACAAAACAATACCTCTGATTAGTCATGACAGCAGGTGCGATGGTGCAACGGTAGGACCACACTTACACAACTGCACACATTTTGCTTCACGAAACATACTCCAATGAAAATCATCTGTCATAGTAAAAGACGTTGGGCATGTATGTGAACAGTGGAGCATTAGACAGAGCACTACATACAGTTAAGCAGCGGGAACACATGCAAGTGGCGCTCTTAAACAGTTTCCACACCAGAACTAAGATTTATAATAAAATTCCAAAATTAAGTTGCAGAAGCACCATGGATAAACAACAGTAATGAAATACTCGACGCGACGGGATGCACATTAAAAATTACAAATATTTAAAGAAACAGATTTGTTAACTCATTCATGGGACGCGCTATAGCCAAATAATCGGCTTGTAAATACACTCCTGGAAATTGAAATAAGAACACCGTGAATTCATTGTCCCAGGAAGGGGAAACTTTATTGACACATTCCTGGGGTCAGATACATCACATGATCACACTGACAGAACCACAGGCACATAGACACAGGCAACAGAGCATGCACAATGTCGGCACTAGTGCAGTGTATATCCACCTTTCGCAGCAATGCAGGCTGCTATTCTCCCATGGAGACGATCGTAGAGATGCTGCATGTAGTCCTGTGAAACGGCTTGTCATGCCATTTCCACCTGGCGCCTCAGTTGGACCAGCGTTCGTGCTGGACGTGCAGACCGCGTGAGACGACGCTTCATCCAGTCCCAAACATGCTCAATGGGGGACAGATCCGGAGATCTTGCTGGCCAGGGTAGTTGACTTACACCTTCTAGAGCACGTTGGGTGGCGCGGGATACATGCGGACGTGCATTGTCCTGTTGGAACAGCAAGTTCCCTTGCCGGTCTAGGAATGGTAGAACGATGGGTTCGATGACGGTTTGGATGTACCGTGCACTATTCAGTGTCCCCTCGACGATCACCAGTGGTGTACGGCCAGTGTAGGAGATCGCTCCCCACACCATGATGCCGGGTGTTGGCCCTGTGTGCCTCGGTCGTATGCAGTCCTGATTGTGGCGCTCACCTGCACGGCGCCAAACACGCATACGACCATCATTGGCACCAAGGCAGAAGCGACTCTCATCGCTGAAGACGACACGTCTCCATTCGTCCCTCCATTCACGCCTGTCGCGACACCACTGGAGGCGGGCTGCACGATGTTGGGGCGTGAGCGGAAGACGGCCTAACGGTGTGCGGGACCGTAGCCCAGCTTCATGGAGACGGTTGCGAATGGTCCTCGCCGACACCCCAGGAGCAACAGTGTCCCTAATTTGCTGGGAAGTGGCGGTGCGGTCCCCTACGGCACTGCGTAGGATCCTACGGTCTTGGCGTGCATCCGTGCGTCGCTGCGGTCCGGTCCCAGGTCGACGGGCACGTGCACCTTCCGCCGACCACTGGCGACAACATCGATGTACTGTGGAGACCTCACGCCCCACGTGTTGAGCAATTCGGCGGTACGTCCACTCGGCCTCCCGCATGCCCACTACACGCCCTCGCTCAAAGTCCGTCAACTGCACATACGGTTCACGTCCACGCTGTCGCGGCATGCTACCAGTGTTAAAGACTGCGATGGAGCTCCGTATGCCACGGCAAACTGGCTGACACTGACGGCGGCGGTGCACAAATGCTGCGCAGCTAGCGCCATTCGACGGCCAACACCGCGGTTCCTGGTGTGTCCGCTGTGCCGTGCGTGTGATCATTGCTTGTACAGCCCTCTCGCAGTGTCCGGAGCAAGTATGGTGGGTCTGACACACCGGTGTCAATGTGTTCTTTTTTCCATTTCCAGGAGTGTATTTTAAAAATTGATATCAGGGCGTCGAAGTATTTCTGATTTTTATCACTCAGGTCATCATTAAGCAGTTCATAATTAACCGCAGAATGGGTGGTTGGTGCCCCGTTGCCTACAGATTCACAGCAGATACTCAATGCTGCTTTATCTGGTCTTTTTTGGTTAACAGGTGTTCGTTGAATCTAGTCTTTCGTGCCATTCTGGCCTACGTAAAATTGTTATCAAGGTTATTGGAAATGGTATCTCCAAAAAATTTTAAAAATAGTTTTAAATCTTTTCTGACCTTTTCCTCTCTTGGATGCTGAAGGTCAGATATTTAAGATGTTAACTCATTTGTCAAGTTGTCGAAAGTTTGGAGCTATTTTATACAGGACGTTTGGATTCCGTTAAGAATCGGGGTTTCATACATTGTTCACTATCTAGAAAGAAGCAATGCGGGCTTAAGAACTACCGGCATCACATAGCAGTGGGAATGAAAAGGGGGTCAAGAGGGTGATATTAAAGTGCAATTCAGGAAAACATTCAGCAATTTTAACGAATATTGTAAGGTGCGTAACTTATTATTTGTATAAAAAATACTGCAAAAGTAAGATTGACCATTACCACATTGAGAATGGTGGACCACGGAAGGGGAGGGGGGAGGGGGGGGGGGGGTGGATAAGGGTGGCGCAAAAAATTTTCGACCTGTTGTTATTTATTACTTAGTTGACTTGAAATCAGTTTTAAAAGTGTGAAATGCAATTTTCTTCTTATTTGTACTGTTCACTGTGTCAAACACATCGCGAGAATGAGCATTACAGCAACCAAATAATTTTGTCAACATGTCTCGGGACCCAAGATCAAGCCACACGACTGAACCCCACACATAATTTTTAAAATACTGTCTGGATTCGTATGGTGTGAAACAGCAGACAATCAGACATATACTCGTATGTGTGCAATATATGTCACATAGGCGTATGTTCAACGTCTCGTCCTAAGAACTTGTATCGGTTTCAACCAAACTTGGTAAGCATATTACTTGCTATCTTCTTCGATATACTGGATGTGAGAAACCAAGACTATCGTTACCTGGTCCCTACCTTAAGCGGGCGGTGCGCTACCAATGAGACCGTCCGAGCGCGCTTCAGGGACGGACACAAAGCTTCAAAAAGACGCGGTATTTTCCCAATTTTCTATTAATTTCCGGGATCCAGGTGCTTATTGCGTTCCGATATGCATTTTGAACTTGTCACAAACGTTCGTCCTAGCAGATACTCTCGTCGGAGTAACAAGATCAATTGCAAACACCTTCCTTCTTCCGTTGAAAGAAGTATGTGTGCTCCACGGATACTCTGTTGCGAGATGTAGTGAAACTCACATTCCCCTTGCCGTCTTCTGTGGCACCATTATTACTGCAGAGAGCCAACAAGATATACAGACAGTTACACATGACTGTACAAAAAGCTACTATCTAAGTGATTCGTCGATGTAAATACCTTCGTTATTTAAATAGAGTGTTGTCTGATATTCGTAACGAAATGAATGTGCTGTGGAGATTGCAAGACAGATTTAGGTATCAATGTACTAACAGTTGACTGCAAGACATAATGCTCAGATGCTAATAAAAGAAACAGAAAAAGCCGAAGAAACTGAAGCTGTGGTTGAACTCTTAAATTCTCCTGATGGTGCTAGCCTCATAGCAGTAGCACACAGAAATATGTTGACAATAGTCCTGATGGGCTTAATGATATGATTGTATGCGTGGCTTTGAGAACTTCAAGATTACCAGTACTTCGGATCCTGGTAACATCTTCTAGTTGAGTGATTTGAATGCAGAAGGGATTGAAGAGCAAGTGATGTGAGAAAGAAGCTTAGTGAAGGGCTAAATGACGGGATGTGGGTGGTAGGAGGTAGGTAGGATTGCGCTTGTGAAGGGAAAGTCATCAATCGGAAATCAAGCATATACGTTCTAGTTGATAGGATGATCTCAGGATGTTGTCAGGATTTGGGAGGGAAGGCTGTAAAAATTACACTAGGAAGGGACGTGCAGCGTATATAGACGCTGGACAAGTGGGGAGTGACGACAGAGATATGGCAGCACGGCGTCAAGCATGAGAGATAAAGTGTGGTGTAGAGATACGATTTTTCGGCGGGCTGGTGTAGGTAAACGAGATGCTTGAGGTGCGGGAACATTTATTATTTGCTTCAGAATAATGGGAGGGAAGGATAGGGAAAGTTACGTTGGGTTCATGACGCTCAAAGATTTGGAGTGTATAGTGCAACTCGTGGAGCGGCGGGGAGGGGGGGGGGGAGGGGGAGGGAGGGAAGTGGAGATCCATACGACATCTGCAAGGCGACAATGGGATGGATGACGTCTTGTAGGTATATATGGCAGTCGAGTGGTTTAGTCTTCATTTTGGTCAGTTTTCTCTCATAGTGGACTCTGTTTGGCTAATTTGTAAGTGTGGATTTCATGTTAGATTTGATCGAGTGTTTGGTCAAGGTATTTTAGTGTTTTAATTAGGTGAAATAAACGGTTGTGGACTGTAAGAGATCTCAAGTCCAGGTGGATTTTCCTGTAATTATTACCTGGAATTTAATTTTTTTGTTCTTTTCACTCTCTACACCTAAAGGCAGAGGAGGCTGTACTGGGCTAGCTGGTAGCCGTGCGTGTGGAATCCCAGAGGGGTTATTTCGACAGAACCCTCAAAACCAAGAGAAACATTCCGAAAAAGTTGTTGAGAATCGAGGGACAACGTTTTTTATTTACTTCTGAAATAGTATGTGCCACAGAAAAGAAAACTGAAAATCATATATGTATTTCAAAAACACTTGGACAAAATAATGTCATGAGAAATCATGCTAACCTTAGCTTACTCTTGGTAATGGCATGAGATCAGCAAGGAAGAGAGTCCAAAAGTTTCTACAGAAGTTCCAAATCCACCTGAACACTCTTGCAGACGATTTTATCCTGTAGATGTACCGAATGACATGGTGGTCGATTGCTATGTTTCACCTGTTATTGCACACGATTCCAGACACCAACTACAGGTTTAATATCTTTAGGTTTAGCGGGTCATTCGAGCAGTGATAGGGTGCCTGTGCCTTCGTGGAATCAGGAACTTCCTCGTGTAACCTGTGAACACAGCTGTTGTCATCTTGGAAGACGGTAGTGTCCACACCATAACCACCATGAAGAAGAGGTGGGAAGATCAACACTGGGTCACACTACTGAATGAAACATGCTGGTTCACAGTCACAGTAATCTGAATGAGTCGCTCCAAGTCGTGCCATGGAGAACAGCCAAAACCATCACAGAACAACCTCCAGACTGAACGACACACACCACACGTTCCAGGTTAAAGCCTCATAGAGCCTTTGGTGCAATCGACGTCTTGCACAGTTTGAGAGGGGACCAAATTGTGGCTCGCCAGACAACACTGCGCGCCTTGATTCACCTGCTACCGAGTTTCTGTGACGTTTGGCCCACCGAACACATACTGCCTTATGTACCGCTGTGTGCAATCGTCTTTTTCGGGGTAGTCAACTCCAATCGTCCACTGCCTGCAGTTCCGTTCTCAATATTCTCACATAAACTGTTTGAGACTGACGTGCATCCACCGTTAGCATCAGTTCCTATTGAGTCCCTTTCGGTTACGATGTTTCTCCGGCCGCTGTTCGTAAGCCGGGTTACGTAGCTGCAAGTACTACACCATTCCTTGTAGACAGGCTGGATAGCTCAGTTGATATGCCAACAAATAGAGCAGCTTCATTCTTAGTGTTGTCGTGTGCACTTCGAAACGCGAAAACTCCTTTTTTCACCATTCACGTCAGGCATTCTTACTGCGCTGATTCCATATAGTTAACTGAGTCTCTCTCTATCTCTCTCTCTCTCTCTCTCTCTCTCTCTCTCTCTCTCTCACACACACACACACACACACACACACACACACACACAGACACCATTTTAGTCAACGGCCAATGATCACAAGATCCCACGGTACCAGTTGTACTCCGCCTACAGCGCTCCAAAGTGACCCATGGGCTCCTTATGATCTGATAAATAAACTAAACCTTTATTAACAGTGTGTTTGAATTGCAATACAACACTGATTGTGTAGGGCATGGGTTTCTAAAAGCTCTCCGTGAATTTCCGGAAGTAAATGACACCAGATGTCTTCGCACAGGTCCCACGATTCCCGTAAAATACGGGCTGGTGGGGTGCGTTCGCGGAGCTCCCGCCCGATGAGTCCCAGATGCATTCCATCGGTTTCAGATCAGGCTAATTTCATGGCGAATACGTGAACGACAGTGCCCCATCATGCTGTAGCACCTTTCCAACCTTTTGATAAGAGCTTTTATCTTGCTGGAAAACGGCATTGCCGTCGGGGAAGGCATCCAACATTAAGAGATGCAGGCTGTCCGCAGTAATGTTCACGTAGTCCACAGCTGTCTTGGTGCCTTCGAGTAATACCACAGGTCACACGGAATCCCAAGTGAATGTCCCTCACACTATAAGCCCTCATAATATAACACTAGTCCTTCTGGCCTGTGTCACTGACCTGATCCATGTTGCAGTTATCCGATCGCCTGGATGTCGGCGTACCCAGAAACAACCATTGATCTATGTAACAAGAGACTTTTGATTCGACCAAAGGGGTGACGTGTTGCCATTGATCAACGGCCAGTCTCAATGATCCCCTCTCCACTGCTGTTGTAACTGACGATATCGGCTGGGTCACGTGGCGGCCCTCTACTGTGGAGCCCTGTGTTCTCCGAAACGTGCGTACACTAGGGTAGTACTCGTCGAATATGTCACAGGCCACCGCCAGTCCTGCTTTATAGTGGGGGCAAGTCTCCGCGTTCTGTGTTGAGGCGTGAACATCTAACACCTTGTCACCCACTCGCGATTTCTCCGTCCTTCAACAGCTTCATAGATGATCTCGGGAGTAGCACGCGAACAGCCGATTAGTTTCATCGTTTCTGAGACGCTCACCCCCAGGGGCCGGGCGATAGTAACTGAAAGTCGTCATGTCAGTGTATTTCCCCATTTCTGGCCTACATCGTCGTATTGTGGCTCAGCAAACGATGACTATGCTAAGTGGCTGGGAGTTGTGGGGGTGTAAACATAGATCAAGATTTAAAAGGTTTATTAATAATACAATCCAGCAAATCGGAGCGAATGAGCATATTAAACTCATAAGGAAATATCACTTACACTCAAGTACAACAAATACGTATGAACTTTACATGTAACATAAAATACCAACTCGGCACAATTCCGGTCCCTTAAAATAAATGTAACTTCACAAGAACAGGAGAGCACAACGTAAATTAACTAGCCTATCCTAATTAACTATATATGCTAGAAGGGACAATAATGAAATAGGTTTGCTGGACACAAGTTTGGATTCAATTCACAAATACAATGCGAATGGGAACTGACACAAAAGCGTGTAAAGCTAATCCACTACAGGCTGCACGTAATAGATACCTTAAACAACACGGAAAAAGATCGACACTATAATGGAATGTAGATGAGATAACAAAATTAGACATTAGGCCATCTGGTTTGATATGCTGATACGCCCTGCTAAACCCGCAGGACAGGACAGGTAGTTGGAGTTGTGGAAAGGGGTCAAAATGACCGGCTGTCAGTTACACTCGAACACATATAACTTTATTTATTTGACCAAACATTACAGTACAAATTCTTTAACTAAGTTATCGGGTGAATACGCCACACTATCTTATGCCTTACGGGCACAACCACTTTAATTTAAAAAAGGGCTAAAAGTCATTAACTCAAAATTCAGATTCCAAAGAGAATATTCAGAGGGCAGAAGGTCTCATGTTAAGTAAGTTCTACAATTTGGCTAAATGCACAAAATCTAACACTTGAAATGCAACAACTTTAATTTAAAGACGGCTGAAGGCCCATGATTTACGACTCAAGGTAAAATTAAATAAGATGGTGTAAAAAAGATCTGAGGATGGTCATTACGGACTGAAACCCGTCATCGTCTAAAGAATTGATATTGTGATCAAATACTGGAATAAAAAACATTTAAAATTAAATAAAGAAACACAAGGCAGAAGGCCTTATCTTCAATTAGGCTGAAGGCCTCAAACAGTTATGCTCAAAGGCCAAAATCCTTAATTTAAAAACTGCTGAAGGCGCCATGACTTAAAACTCTGGCCGTTCGGTTAAAGGCGCTGCAGTCTGGAACCGCAAGGCCGCTACGGTCGCAGGTTCGAATCCTGCCTCGGGCATGGATGTTTGTGATGTCCTTAGGTTAGTTAGGTTTAACTAGTTCTAAGTTCTAGGGGACTAATGACCTCAGCAGTTGAGTCCCATAGTGCTCAGAGCCATTTGAACCATTTGAACTTAAAACTCAAGGTAAAATAAATTTAAACAACAAAGCCCTATCTTAAATTAGGCTGAAGGCCCCAAACAATCTAATACTTGACAAGCAAGGAACTTTAATTTTAAAACGGCTGAAGGCCCATAACTTAAAACACAACTAAAATAATTTGTAGTAGGCATAAAGCTCAAGGCTTTATCTATAAACAATATTTTAATCAGGCTGAAAGCCCAAACAATCTAACACTTGACAAGCAAGAAATTTTAATTTTAAAGCGGCTGAAGGCCCATGACTTAAAACACCACTAAAAAAAATTCAACTTCAATTCAAAACCATCGGCTATGAGACATACAAATACACACAAAAGATAATAAGAAAAGGCAGTGCAGCTAAGGGAACTCAGAAATTTCGGGGGTCGGCCAGTACTTGCAATACTAACAATCACTTAGGTGAGACAGGCAGTCCGTCCAACCATTCTCGATCCGACGACGACCCAACCGACAGACAGTCAACGGACCCACCGACAAGGTAACTTGCGCTCCACTCGACCAGCACACACTCGGGAGTTCAATGCCAAACGTAAGAGGCATGGACGCCTACAACCAAGCACACATTAAGCTGTCAATCTACACACCGTACTGGACAACGACAACATGGTGATGAAAGGACACTGGCTGAATTTACGTCAACGGCCAGGGCAGGTAACCGGAATGTTAACGGCCACAAGGCAGAAAATTCCGGCGGTGCACTTCAATTGTAAATAACCAAATGCAGTTAGACTCCACTGGCCGGTGACTAAACCTTGACCAACTCGAACACAAACGTTGTTGCTCGTGGGAATGTCCCAACAGCCAACAACGAGAACCAGAAGGCACAATGTGAACAGTCTTGACTTGCTGATAAATTAAATCCAAACTCAACTTTCGTGTCCAGGGTCGGTGAGCCACGGACCTCATAGCGATGGTAACAGCCGTACAAACTCCGACATTGCGTAGAGACCGCCAGCGGGCCCAGCCAAACCACGCCCCACGGAGATATCCTCGCTGCTCCACGCCAACCGACCGACTCCTCGCACACCAGCACGGAGACAGAAAATAACGCCGGCCTAAGTGGCCGTGCGGTTAAAGGCGCTGCAGTCTGGAACCGCAAGACCGCTACGGTCGCAGGTTCGAATCCTGCCTCGGGCATGGATGTTTGTGATGTCATTAGGTTAGTTAGGTTTAACTAGTTCTAAGTTCTAGGGGACTAATGACCTCAGCAGTTGAGTCCCATAGTGCTCAGAGCCATTTGAACCATTTGAACAGAAAATAACTGAGCAGTCGACATCACAAGCTTCACACAATTTCACAAACACTAGGACGAAGGACGCAACCAATGCTAAAAGCGGTGACAGAACAATGACACGGCCGAACCACGAGTTGAGACACACACCGCCAACCAATAAGCGACCAGCGAGTAAATACACGTCGTCCGGTAAGACGACCAACCGACGATCAACCAAGACCGTCCCCAGTTCAAGTCATGTGCGCTGGAAAAGGTCGGGCGAGTCATGGCTATCTAAGCCTCACTACTGCTCCAACCCGACCAACTTCCGCAGCGTCCCAGCTCTACGACTGCCAGGTCCGAACTGCACTACAGGGCTGGCCGGGGTGGCCGAGCGGTTCTAGGCGCTACAGTCTGGAATCTCGCGATCGCTACCGTCGCAGGTTTGAATCCTGCCTCGTGCATGGATGTGTGTGATGTCGTAAGGTTAGTTAGGTTTAAGTAGTTCTAAGTTCTAGGCGACTGATGACCTCAGAAGTTAAGTCCCATAGTGGTCACAGCCATTTTTTTTTGCACTACAGGCGCGTTCGTACGTCCTGGCAGATCCGAACTCACTCCGAACACACAACAACAGGGAAGTAATAGCAGTCAGCAAAGATAATACGCCAGGGCTTATATCGATAAGCGCCGCTACTGCCACTCATGGGCAGGCAAGGCGGCAACTCGGTGACTCGAGTAATTGAAATTAACATAACGAGGTGGGTAGTACAGCAAAAATAGGATGTCAAATGAGATATGGCACAAATACGAGCCCCGCACGGTTCATATACCATCACCCATTTAAACACAACAATAATATAACAACACCCCTACCCCAACTGCCCCGCCGCCCAGATTCTGATTCACATAAATCTTTAACAACAACTGAAATATGTTTCAGGCAAACAGAGTCCGGCCTTGCAGCCATCCCGCCATCAGGGCAATAGTAAACAGAAAAGTACTGAGCACTTCAACTGCCAGCACAGCTCGAAGTGAATCACGACCAGAATGTTAGTGGCTGCACTGCTGATGTTTCGTCAGGCACCACCAACACGATATTCTTCGTGTGCACTACCGCTCAAGAACGCACACTACGTGTCGTATTCGTCGTCAACACGGCCTCCCAGCAGACCGTGACCACAGTCACCATCTGCCCACCCAGAACAGTGACCGATTTCCGCGCACTGATAACAAATTCCGTTGGCAGGAAGCTCAGGCCTAACAGGCTGTTCCACAGATGGCCACATGAACTTACAGCTCTTCCTTTTATATCGTCTCATTGTCTCTGTAGAGCTATCCCATGGGAACAAGGAGAGGATGTTGTTTGGTGGCTGCTATCCTCTTTCTATAACACAAACTGCACACAATTATTAACTGGATTCTTTATTAACATAAATAATGAGCTACTTAACTTAAGATTCCCCGCACTGTGGTACTAGGTCTCCTATATAGCCCACTTTGGCTCAAATGGTTCAAATGGCTCTGAGCACTATGGGACTTAACATCTGTGGTCATCAGTCCCCTAGAACTTAGGACTACTTAAACCTAACTAACCTAAGGACATCACACACATCCATGCCCAAGGCAGGATTCGAACCTGCGACCGTAGCGGTCACGCGGTTTCAGACTGGAGCGCCTACAACCGCACGGCCACACCGGCCGGCATAGTCCACTTTAGCCTCACTGCTGTTGAAGTACAAAATCCGCTATGTTCACTATAAGGCTGCTATATGCTGCCTGTCTCTGTGCTACAGGCTAAGTCTGCGGCTCAGAATTGGTGACATGCTGGAACTCACAAGGCATACTGACTCGAACTACTGTGTCTAACATGCTCGAACTAATTGACCCTCCAGTCCGCAGCAGCTATCTAAATACTGGCGGCCGAGAGGGCGTTGGTGGCACGTTTCCAGCGAGTCTGTTTTTGCTCTCTGCATCTACACCTACATCTACACATATACTGCGCTAGCCACCAAGCGGTGTGTGGCGGAGGGCACAATTCGTGCCAAAGACATATTTCCCCCCGTCTGTTCCACTTGCGGATCACGCGATTGAAAAACGACTGTCTGAACGCCTCAGTACGAACTCTAATTTCCGTTATCTTTGAATGGTGATCATTGTGCGATTTGAAAGTTGGTGGTAATAATATATGCTCTACATCCTCGGCGAAGATCGGTTTTCGGAATTTAGCGAGCAGCCCCTTCCGCTTAGTGCGCCGACTATCTGCAAGTACGTCCCACTTCAAACTTTCTATGAGATTTGTAACGCTCTTGCGATGGGTAAATGTACCAGTCACGAATCTTGCATCTCTTCTTTGGACCTTCTCAATCTCTTGAATCAGACCCAACTGATAAGGGTCCCATACAGACGAACAATACTCTAACAATGGACGAACTAACGTATTGTAAGCTATTTCCTTTGTTGAATGACTGCATCGCTTGAGGATTCTACCGATACTCTCGTAACCTCTATGCTACGTACCTTGAGCATACGCCAGCACACTTTGTGCACCGCTCAAGGCCAGCGACAAGCAACTGTTGAACACACTCATCATAGCGGCGGGGAATTCAGTGTGTGGTAATTCACGGCTCAGTAGAGCAGTTCCCCATTCATCTCTGCAACCCTTATATACACTGTGCAACAGAATTAAAGGATCACTTTCTCGAAACCCCGTAAATGCCTTCCATTTTTAGGCGTAAGTTTGATATCGGTTCTAAGTAACATTTCTCTGTGCTGTTCAGAGTAACGATGCAATGTTACTTTCGACAGCCATGAAAGTCCGAAGGAAATACACTTGGTAAGTGGCTTTCAATTAAAATGCCTTCCATGGACGGGAATATGAATAATAATTTTAGGAGTGCATGTTGTCGACACGTGGCTGACGGCATATGGACGACTGGCTATGGCAGTAAGTCGTGATCGGATAGCCTAATAGTAAGGCGACCGCTAGTATTTTATCCTTCAGGTACTTACTACCTGCTGAGAGGAGCTGTGTGTATACTTATACGAGTATTCATGTTCGACAGATACATCTCTGCTTGGGTACTATTTGTTTGACGTCAGGTGGATGCGTAACATAGTCAAGTGCACCCTACTTGGAGCTTAAACTAAGCTGCGCCTTAGTCATAGGCAACTTGGCAGTCTTGATTGCTGATTACGTCCTATGTCTTCTGGAGGACACGGCAATGACACGTGGTATCTTAAGTATACACTCCTGGAAATGGAAAAAAGAACACATTGACACCGGTGTGTCAGACCCACCATACTTGCTCCGGACACTGCGAGAGGGCTGTACAAGCAATGATCACACGCACGGCACAGCGGACACACCAGGAACCGCGGTGTTGGCCGTCGAATGGCGCTAGCTGCGCAGCATTTGTGCGCCGCCGCCGTCAGTGTCAGCCCGTTTGCCGTCGCATAAGGAGCTCCATCGCAGTCTTTAACACTGGTAGCATGCCGCAACAGCGTGGACGTGAACCGTATGTGCAGTTGACGGTCTTTGAGCGAGGGCGTATAGTGGGCATGCGGGAGGCCGGGTGGACGTACCGCCGAATTGCTCAACACGTGGGGCGTGAGGTCTCCACAGTACATCGATGTAGTCGCCAGTGGTCGGCGGAAGGTGCACGTGCCCGTCGACCTGGGAGCGGACCGCAGCGACGCACGGATGCACGCCAAGACCGTAGGATCCTACGCAGTGCCGTAGGGGACCGCACCGCTACTTCCCAGCAAATTAGGGACACTGTTGCTCCTGGGGTATCGGCGAGGACCATTCGCAACCGTCTCCATGAAGCTGGGCTGCGGTCCCGCACACCGTTAGGCCGTCTTCCGCTCAAGTCCCAACATCGTGCAGCCCGCCTCCAGTGGTGTCGCGACAGGCGTGAATGGAGGGACGAATGGAGACGTGTCGTCTTCAGCGATGAGAGTCGCTTCTGCCTTGGTGCCAATGATGGTCGTATGCGTGTTTGGCGCCGTGCAGGTGAGCGTCACAATCAGGACTGCATACGACCGAGGCACACAGGGCCAACACCCGGCATCATGGTGTGGGGAGCGATCTCCTACACTGGCCGTACATCACTGGTGATCGTCGAGGGGACACTGAATAGTGCACGGTACATCCAAACCGTCATCGAACCCATCGTTCTACCATTCCTAGACCGGCAAGGGAACTTGCTGTTCCAACAGGACAATGCACGTCCGCATGTATCCCGTGCCACCCAACGTGCTCTAGAAGGTGTAAGTCAACTACCCTGGCCAGCAAGATCTCCGGATCTGTCCCCCACTGAGCATGTTTGGGACTGGATGAAGCGTCGTCTCACGCGGTCTGCACGTCCAGCACGAACGCTGGTCCAACTGAGGCGCCAGGTGGAAATGGCATGGCAAGCCGTTCCACAGGACTACATTCAGCATCTCTACGATCGTCTCCATGGGAGAATAGCAGCCTGCATTGCTGCGAAAGGTGGATATACACTGTACTAGTGCCGACATTGTGCATGCTCTGTTGCCTGTGTCTATGTGCCTGTGGTTCTGTCAGTGTGATCATGTGATGTATCTGACCCCAGGAATGTGTCAATAAAGTTTCCCCTTCCTGGGACAATGAATTCACGGTGTTCTTATTTCAATTTCCAGGAGTGTATATGGAAAGAAGTGTAATTAATGATTTGACGGTGTGCGGCCGATAGGAGAGTGGGCTTTTGCTTATGTGCTGTCTGTGCAGGAGGCGGACTGGACGGACAACGTGGCGGGCAGCGATTTGTCGGCCGTAGCGAGCAACAGCACCGCCACATGCCGCCGCCACCGCATGGCAGTCAACTTCGCCGACATCGGCTGGGCAGACTGGATCATCGCTCCAGAGTCCTTCGACGCCTACTTCTGCGCCGGGCGGTGTCCCTTTCCCCTGCCCAACGTAAGTACTGCAATCGGGCGGTCACGGCAATGCAATTCTTATAACACGCCATACCTACACACACACACACAAACAAACACACACACACACACACACACAAACACACACTTCTTCTCGTCCTAAAGATAAATTTAAGCCTTTTGACTCAAAAGTTAAAACACACACACAAACTCTCAAATGCTGAATTTATAGAAGTCATCGTTATTAGATGCAAAGCTTTACCGTTACGGCAGTCTAACGCCTTAGCACTGCAATGTAACCCAACCTGTCGTAAGGCCAACCAGAGCTACACTCCTCTGTTCCTATGATAGTGGATGTTATGGAAGAAGTTTGATGGTGTCGAAAGGATGGAAACACATTAGTTCAACAACGTGTCTGAGGTTTTATATAACAAGACACATCTCATTAATGATGTTAATGACATATTTGAAATGCAGCCGTGTCCAAAACGTATAATGAAACCAAAGACATCTGTTTTTTTTGTTTTTTTAAAAAAGTCCTACCGCTGTACCTGTTATGACATTGGTTTGAAGCGAATGGACCGTCTGTGAAGCGCCTTTTACACATTTATCCACAGTCCAACTCGGATGTTTCTAACTGCACAGTAACTCTGAGGCCTCTGATCTGCTTCGAGGTATGAAAGAATTCTGTCCTGTAAAACGATTTCGAAATGCTGTACGTGTGGCATTACTTTGTTAATGCACCAGCAGTTTCTTGCGCTACTATTTCATTTTTGACCATCAGTCCGTGGATCATTCAGCCATCTCTTCCAACACCGATCACCTTTTACATTTAATCATCTGTCGTACGTAACTTATAGTGTTTAAAAGTGTCAAACACCATGGTGAAAGAGATTTAAATAACCATTGGGTCAGTGGCCGAGCGGTTCTACGCGCTTCAGTCTGGAACCGCACGACCGCTACGGTCGCAGGTTCGAATGCTGCCTCGGCCATGGATGTGTATGATGTCCTTAGGTTAGATAGGTTTAAGTAGTTCTAAGTCTAGGGGACTGATGAAATGTTCAAATGCGTGTGAAATCTTATGGGACTTAACTACTAAGGTCATCAGTTCCTAAGCTTACACACTACTTAACCTAAATTATCCTAAGGACAAACACACACATATCCATGCCCGAGGGAGGACTCGAACCTCCGCCGGAACCAGCCGCACATCCCATGACTGCAGCGCCTCAGACCGCATGGCTAATCCCGCGCGGCGGGGACTGATGACCTCAGATGTTAAGTCCCATAGTGCTCAGAGCCATTTGAACCATTTGAACCATTGGTTCAATGTACTTAAACACTCCATTCTACTCATAATGTAATTCCAAACACAGTTGAGATATTATGAGATCAGTTCAGTGTTTTTCATGGTCTCTAAATCTCACCCCTATTGAGAGTAGAATGTTGGTTGAAATTAAACCAAAGAAAGACCCCAGTATTGATGAGGAGAATCAACGTAACGTCAAAACTGGGGACCTAGAAAGTTATAGTGAAGAAATTTTTGCGTTACAAGCAAAACGAACGACTTCCGAAAGTCAGGGAACACGACATGGATCTGGGCGGTGACATCTGCTCCCTTGTGGGACTCATCAACCAAATGAGCAGTCTAGATTTCACACGACCGTTGTTTACGGAAACACTGTTGATTCCTACAGTAGAGACTTCAGGTCTCCAGAAAATTCATAATACGTGAGCATAGAACCTGTTCCAAAATGATCAATGTCAGTAATAAAGGTCTACAATTATTTGGCGTCCGTTCGATGACCCTTCTTGAAAACGGAAATGACTTGGGCTTTCTTCAAATGATTAGAAACGCTCTGCACATGCAGCGGCCTATAGTAGATTGCTGATAGAAGAGGAGCAAGTGCTTTCGCTTGATCTGTCTGTAACCGTAGGGGTATCCCATCACATTCATCCGATATTCGTTTGATCAGCTATATCAGTAGAATTTTTATGTTGTGAAAGCTTATCTCGATGTCCACGATTGACGAGAGGTCAGCAGTGGGCAGTAAAAGTAGAGGAAGGTCTACTGACTGGTTTGATGCGGCCCGCCACGAATTCCTTTCCTGTGCTAACCTCTTCATCTCAGAGTAGCACTTGCAACCTACGTCCTCAATTATTTGCTTGACGTATTCCAATCTCTGTCTTCCTCTACAGTTTTTGCCCTCTACAGCTCCCTCTAGTACCATGGAAGTCATTCCCTCATGTCTTAGCAGATGTCCTATCATCCTGTCCCTTCTCCTTATCAGTGTTTTCCACATATTCCTCTCCTCTCCGATTCTGCGTAGAAACTCCTCATTCCTTACCTTATCAGTCCACCTAATTTTCACCATTCGTCTATAGCACCACATCTCAAATGCTTCGATTCTCTTCTGTTCCGGTTTTCCCACAGTCCATGTTTCACTACCATACAATGCTGTACTCCAGACGTACATCCTCAGAAATTTCTTGCTCAAATTAAGGCCGGTATTTGATATTAGTAGACTTCTTTTGGCCAGAAATGCCTTTTTTGCCATAGCGAGTCTGCTTTTGATGTCCTCCTTGCTCCGTCCGTCATTGGTTATTTTACTGCCTAGGTAGCAGAATTCCTTAACTTCATTGACTTCGTGACCATCAATCCTGATGTTAAGTTTCTCGCTGTTCTCATTTCTACTACTTCTCATTACCTTCGTGTTTCTCCGATTTACTCTCAAACCATACTGTGTACTCATTAGACTGTTCATTCCGTTCAGCACATCATTTAATTCTTCTTCACTTTCACTCAGGATAGCAATGTCATCAGCGAATCGTATCATTGATATCCTTTCACTTTGTATTTTAATTCCACTCCTGAACCTTTCTTTTATTTCCATCAATGCTTCCTCGATGTACAGATTGAAGAGTAGGAGCGAAAGGCTACAGCCTTGTCTTACACCCTTCTTAATACGAGCACTTCGTTCTTGATCGTCCACTCTTATTATTCCCTCTTGGTTGTTGTACATATTGTATATGACCCGTCTCTCCCTATAGCTTACCCCTACTTTTTTCAGAATCTCGAACAGCTTGCACCATTTTATATTGTCGAACGCTTTTTCCAGGTCGACAAATCATATGAAAGTGTCTTGATTTTTCTTTAGCCTTGCTTCCATTATTAGCCGTAACGTCAGAACTGCCTCTCTCGTCCCTTTACTTTTCCTAAAGCCAAACTGATCGTCACCTAGCGCATTCTCAATTTTCTTTTCCATTCTTCTGTATATTATTCTTGTAAGCAGCTTCGATGCATGAGCTGTTAAGCTGATTGTGCGATAATTCTCGCACTTGTCAGCTCTTGCCGTCTTCGGAATTGTGAGGATGATGCTTTTCCGAAAGTCAGATGGTATATCGCCAGACTCATATATTCTACACACCAACGTGAATAGTCGTTTTGTTGCCACTTCCCCCAATGATTTTAGAAATTCTGATGGAATGTTATCTATCCCTTCTGCCTTATTTGACCGTAAGTCCTCCAAAGCTCTTTTAAATTCCGATTCTAATACTGGATCCCCTATCTCTTCTAAATCGACTCCTGTTTCTTCTTCTATCACATCAGACAAATCTTCACCCTCATAGAGGCTTTCAATGTATTCTTTCCACCTATCTGCTCTCTCCTCTGCATTTAACAGTGGAATTCCCGTTGCACTCTTAATATTACCACCGTTGCTTTTAATGCCAGCAAAGGTTGTTTTGACTTTCCTGTATGCTGAGTCTGTCCTCCCGACAATCATAACTTTTTCGATGTCTTCACATTTTTCTTGCAGCCATTTCGTCTTAGCTTCCCTGCACTTCCCATTTATTTCATTCCTCAGCGACTTGTACCTGTATTTCTGTATTCCTGATTTTCCCAGAACATGTTTGTACTTCCTCCTTTCATCAATCAACTGAAGTATTTCTTCTGTTGCCCATGGTTTCTTCGCAGCTACCTTCTTTGTACCTATGTTTTCCTTCCCAACTTCTGTGATGGCCCTTTTTAGAGATGTCCATTCCTCTTCAACTGTACTGCCTACTGCGCTATTCCTTATTGCTGTATCTATAGCGTTAGAGAACTTCAAACGTATCTCGTCATTCCTTAGTACTTCTGTATACCACTTCTTTGCATATTGATTCTTCCTGATTAATGTCTTGAACTTCAGCCTACTCTTCATCACTACTATATTGTGATCTGAGTCTATATCTGCTCCTGGGTACGCCTTGAAATCCAGTATCTGATTTCGGAATCTCTGTCTGACCATGATGTAATCTAATTGAAATCTTCCCGTATCTACCGGCCTTTTCGAAGTATACCTCCTCGACTTGTGATTCTTGAACAGGGTATTCGCTATTACTAGCTGAAACTTGTTACGGAACTCAATTAGTCTTTCTCCTCTTTCATTCCTTGTCCCAAGCCCATATTCTCCTGTAACCTTTTCTTCTACTCCTTCCCCTGCAACTGCATTCCAGTCGTCCATGACTATTAGATTTTTTTCCCCCTTTACATACTGCATTACCCTTTCAATATCCTCATACACTTTCTCTGTCTGTTCATCTTCAGCTTGCGACGTCGGCATGTATACCTGAACTATCGTTGTCGGTGTTGGTCTGCTGTCGATTCTGATTAGAACAACCCGGTCACTGAACTGTTCACAGTAACCCACCCTCTGCCCTACCTTCCTATTCATAAAGAATTCTACACCTGTTATACCATTTTCTGCTGCTGTTGATATTACCCGATACTCATCTGACCAGAAATCCTTGTCTTCCTCCCACTTCACTTCACTGACCCCTACTATATCTAGATTGAGCCTTTGCATTTTCCTTTTCAGATTTTCTAGCTTCCCTACCACGTTCAAGCTTCTGACATTCCACGCCCCGACTCGTAGAACGTTATCCTTTCGTTGATTATTCAATCTTTTTCTCTTTGTAACCTCCCCCTTGGCAGTCCCCTCCCGGAGATCCGAATGGGGGACTATTCCGGAATCTTTTGCCAATGGAGAGATCATCATGACACTTCTTCAATTACAGGCCACATGTCCTGTGGGTACACGTTACGTGTCTTTAATGCAGTGGTTTCCATTGCCTTCTGCATCCTCATGTCGTTGATCATTGCTGATTCTTCCGCTTTTAGGGGCAATTTCCCACCCCTAGGACAAGAGGGTGCCCTGAACCTCTATCCGCTCCTCCGCCCTCTTTGACAAGGCCGTTGGCAGAATGAGGCTGACTTCTTATGCCGGAAGTCTTCGGCCGCCAATGCTGATTATTTATCAAAATTTAGGCAGTGTCGGGGATCGAACCCGGGACCGAAGACGTTTTGATTATGAATCAAAGACGCTACCCCTAGACCACGGGTATGAAATGTACCAAGATATAATTGAGGTCGGTGGATGCACCTGCCACTCTGAGCTTAAGGCTGTGGCATCAGAGAAGAAATCGCTGCGGGCCGCTTCTAACCAGTAAGCCTGAGAGACATTGAGAGCACTGTCGCACCCATATCCTTCCTTCAGTGTTGTGCAGCTCTAAGTACTCCGAAAGTAGCAGAGAGATATTGACGATGTGACTTAAAACTTTCCTATCGACTATATAGCCGTAATCACAGAAACATAAGAGTCCAAGTGTGAATAAGTGGGAATACCAGTCTGGTCCATGAATTTGTAACAAAGTTCTGTCGTTACACGTATCATACAGTCCGCTGGTAAAGACTGCCGATCGCATCTTACTTGCAGAGAATTTTCCATACAGCAGCGACAGATGAATATCTGATCAAATTTTCAGTCTATGAGTGTTAATTTTTTTTAAATCTTCGTTAGCCGAGATAGCATATAGGGAACGGATAACTAGTTTCGAACTTTTGCGCCCATCTTCAGATGAGAGTATGAAAATCAGTACCTGCTATAAGAGGATACATTGTCAACTGACTGTTAACAACGCAAGGGAATATTAACTTTGAACTTGTGCTTGAAACGTGAGTATATACTAGGTATAGACAAGCACCGTTGCCGTTCATTCAAATTCATGCATACAGGCAGCAGAGGTGAAATTCCTGTGATAGGCAGCGGGTTGTCATAATCTGGATAAATGAATGAATGAAACAATAAGATCAGATTTAAAAATCTTGTGAGCGAGTGCCAAGATAGATGAGACTAAAGTGAAATTGAGAGATCAAGTTGTTACAAAATAGATCACCGAACAGAAAAATGATGAATTAATTATCGGCCGAGTGGAAAGAGAGAAATAGGAAGTCCTCGTATGAGGTGGATTAATGATAGGAACCGGAACAGATGGCTTCAACACCGAATCTTTGGAAGGTGATTATAATGATGAATATCAGCCTGGCATCTGTTTTTCTTGTTATTTGTTTTATGTGGTCATTACATTTTAAACTGCCCTGGACGGTTACTTTTACGTACTTTATTTTAGTTACTGTTTCCAGCTACTTGTCACCAATAGTATATCGAAAAGTAGTGGATCATCTCTTTATACGCAAAACGTTACATCTATTTACCTTCTACTACTACATCTTCATCTACGTCTGCATCTACAACTTCAGGGTTAACTGTTAGTCCCTGCACCGATCACCGATCTCTACTGGTTTTTCTGCGATTGATGGTTGCAGCCTTCTTATAGATAACTACATCGTCCGCGAATCGTTTATATGCACTTCAAACCATATGGGCCCTGTATCACTTCCTTGACGTACACCGGAAATTACCTTTAGATCTCTCGATTTTGTTCCGTGAGGAACGATGCATTGAATTCTGTTTGCAACAAAGTCCTGAATCCAGAGTCAAATCTGGTCCGGTACTTGGTAAGATCGTATTATGTTCACTTAACGATAGTGAAGAACTGTACCAAATACTTTCTTGAAGTCTAGGGACACAACCTGTCCGCCATTGCCTGCAGCGCTCAGGGTCTCGGTGAAGAAACAGAGCAGGATTTCAGTTTCCGGAATCCATATTTATTTTTTACAGAGCAAATTTTCGTTCTCTAGAAACATCGTATTGCATGAGCATAAAACATTTTGCATAATGTAAAACAGATTGATGACAGAGATACAGGTCAGTTATTGTGAGCATCTGATCGACAACCCTTCTTCAAAACGGGAATGATGTCCACTTCTTTTCACAGCTAGGTATGCTTTGTTGCTCCAGCAACATTCGATTATCTACTGCTAGAAGAGAGCAAGTTCTTTCAAATAATCTCGGCGGTAAACCACACGTATCTCATCCGACCTACTGTTGAGCAGGTTTGGTTGATTTTGTTCCGCAGTTGCTTATCTCGGTGTCTGTCATTTTGGCGTTCGTCTTATTATTGATGGATGAACTATATTACATTTAATTTGAAACTTCCTGGCCGCGGTGCAACTGTTTCGGAAGAATTTGTTCAATTTTCAGCCTTCTATCTGTCATTGTACATTTCAGTGTCAGTATAGTCATTGAGCATGAAACAGAAAATTTTGATCTGCCTGCAGACTTTGTGTGAGACCAAAATGTCTTATGATTTTTAGTTAGAAAGGTTGTAAAAATTTGACTTCGAAATTCACTGAATGCTTCTCGCATTGCTTTCCTTATGCTCATCAGCATACGGCCTTTATTGTCAGTCCACAGAGCATTCGAGAGTTACTAGTTAGAACCACATAAATTTGACGAAGCTCGTCGTGAGACTTGTTACTACATTCCCATTCATGCAAAGATGTAGAGTACGAGTATATTCAGGTAAATATATGCCTGTGAGAAGTGCAGCAGAGGGAAATCTTCAATGGTAGGAATTACAGACTCATTGACCAATTTTTAATGAAGCACTCTATCAAGAAGAAATAAACTGCAAATCACTTTAAGATTTCAGAACGAATTTTCACGCTGCAGAAGAGTGTGTGCTGATTTGAAGCTCCCTGGCCGATTACAACTGTGTGGACGACATGTAACCCGCCATCATGGCTTTACTTCCGCCAGTACCTTACCTCATTCATTTCAGACTTCACTAAAATTCTGCTGCTTACCTTGGGGAACTATCGCTTCTGGAAGAAGGGATCATTCTAGTACATCCCCAAGGCTGTGGTTAAGCCATTTCTCAGCAAGATCCTTTCTTACAGAGGCGGGACGCAAGGTGTGCAGGACAATTTCTTTGAAATTTGTAAGATAGGAGATGAAGTGTTGGCGGAAGTAGAGCTGCGATGGAGGGGCGTGAGTCCTGCTTGGACAGCTCAGACGGTAGAGTACTTGCCCGTGACAGACAGAGGACCCAGGTTCGAGTCCCAGTCTGGACCAGGGTTTTAATCTGCCAGAAAGATTCAGTTTAACACTGTTAGTCAGGCAACTGCATGAACATTATTCCCTCTCTTCTCATGTTGTAAGGTATCTGTATACATATTAAAAACTGAACTACAACCTTGAGCGGTTCAAATAAACTCTTGAATTATTCATCTGTGCACTAATACAAAAGATTTATGCGTCATAAAACGCTTCTAGCGACGAACGTTTAAGGAATAATCACAGACACACACACAAATTAGACACAACTGAAATGAATTCTACGGTCGCAGGTTCGAATCCTGCCTCGGGCATGGATGTGTGTGATGTCCTTAGGTTAGTTAGGTTTAAGTAGTTCTAAGTTCTAGGGGACTGATGACCACAGATGTAAAGTCCCATAGTTCTCAGAGCCATTTGAACCATTTTTGAAATGAATTCTGCGTAGCTAACTGTTCAAATATTAAATAATAAGTAAAATAAGAATGAAATAGTCGTATGCCATTATTGGCCTGGTGCCCCAATCTAGGGTTTTCCGACCGCCTGACCCAAGTCTTTATATTTGACGGCGGCTTGTGCTTCGATGAAAATGAGATGAAATAATAAAGACAATACAAACACTCAATCCCCAAGCGGAGTCAAGTAATTCCCGTCGGGGAGCCGAACCCGTGACCCTGCGTCCTTTAAGCAGCAACAATAATCACTCCACCACGAGCTGCTGACTAATTAATAATTAATGATTTATCAAGAAACTGTCAGAAAACTGAATAGTGTGTGTGATTTCGAATTACAGCTCCAAGCAGAGCATTTGAGGAAATGATATGAAATCACTGAGTTTAGATTTGGAAAAAAAACAATTAAACAAACACTTTCTTGAACCATTAAGTTCAGAACAAAAGTTCAGAATATAATTTCCCCCAGTATTCTAGTTAGAAAGCTGCTTGATATCATGTATTCAATATTATATTCCACTCTATGCTTCACTAATACAGGGTGTTCGGAAATTCTCCTTACAACTTCTAGGATTTGTAGAGGATAGAGAGTAAATAACTTTTTGAACAGGAACTGTTTCCGTCTTACAGCCGTTTGAAAACACATTTGCTAAGAAGGTATGAAGCCGGGTAGCAATGGTGAGGAGTAGTTACATTGGATCGGCTGATGCCATTTGAAGTCACTATATTCTCTGACCTGGTTCGAGCCCCATTCACGTGTCTTCAGTGTTAGAGTAACATGATCGAGTAAATTTTTCCAAAATACACCGACGTGTTTCTTCTGAATGGCGAAGCTCACGGTAATGGAAGCGCCGCTTGTCACATTTATCAAGATCGTTCTCCGTGATTTCCGACTCTATCGCATGCGCTTTTCGCCACAGTTACGCCTCGGTTTCGAGAAAGAGTACCTTCACCGTCAGCAGACGTGACTGTAGCACTCCAAGAAGACACCGCACACTCGAACTGGAGGAGGCCGTACTGTATCACGTTGAAGAGAACCCGTCAACGACTACACGAGCAATTTCATTGGCTATTAATAAAAGCACTGTAAAACAAATGATATACCGGGTCACCCCAAATGTCGCGTTACCAACATTTTTTTTTTTTTTTTCAAATGGTTCCACTTCAGAATTTATCTACTCACTCCCGTCTACAATTCTAGAAGATTGTAACGGAATTTAGGAACACCCTGTAAACCAGGTTACTGTGCAACACTTTTAAAAATCTGCGATTGACCATAACAGTGGCCGAAGACTTAGTTGCCCCCTCTGATACCTAATTTCATGCAAAGAGATATTATTTATCGCTAGTGGTTTTCAACTGCCAAACGTAATTAATTCAGTTGACTGTGCAGTCTCCGAGCATTTTTGTGCCGAAGTCGGCATTAATAATCATGCACAATGTGGCGACGAGGTAGCATGTACCGGCATTAGGTAAAGGTAGCATATGAAATTATTTGGTTCGGACGAAGAAATTCAGAGAAGTCTACAAATGAATGTAATTAGTTTACAAGCCCACTTGGGTTCTCGTAGCGACAAATACAAGTAAGATTATCGCAAAGAGTAATCGAAATCATAAACTTTCAATATACAACTTTTAACAGGGCAATAATTTCTTTTATAATGCTAGAGAGAATGATAATTTTGAATGTACGACACAGGAGAATGGAAAGGTAATGTTTGCGCCTATAATCGACCTTCATGCAACAAAAAATGAGTAACTTATGAGTTCTACTTCCTGAAGGAATGTCATCGTAGATCTGAACGAGCAGTAATTGAAAAGATCTCACCCGATTTCTTCACCGTTGTAGAAGCTACGAACTAGATCAGATGGACACCAGACAAAGCCAGACTTCCTTCCAAATCGAACAGAACAGAACAGAAACAGGAAACCGAATGACGAACGGTTATTCTAACGAAGAGCGCTTCGTAGTTCCAAAACCTCGAAACCTTACGGCTGACTATTACCAGAAACACGCAAAGAATTTCAAAGATAATGTCTCGAATTACGAAACGCAAAACATTGTGAGCAAAATCTGATATTGCATATGAGCAGGCAACTTTAATCGTACTTGTGCGGGTGCATGAGACCTTTTGGAGGACATATAAAACTTTATCCAAGCACAGTACTATTGTGTTTCCATCTACCTCGTCGAGTGCTGAGGTGTCGGAGGAATTCTATCAGATAGCTGCTCGCCACACGTGGGGAGGTGGTACAGCAACCGGTAGCTCGTTAGGGGATCAGCTACAGCGACCCTCTCACCTACGAAAAGATACCATCTGCAGCGGAGCACGTTCCGTCACGCAGCTGGGACCATTTTATGCCTCAAATTTGTCAGTGCTGTTCTATTATTCCCCTGTAAAAGATACCAAGGCCGCTGCAATGAGACATTGTGGTCAGTATGAGTCTTGTAGCAAAGCAAGTGAAACGGAGGAATAGAAAACTTTCTGCTAGCAATTATTTCGTAATGTATTTGTCCCAAATTACGCAATTTTAAACATTAAACTCTATAACAGTGCAACTGGAAGTACGTTGACAGCACTCTGTATGATGAATTGCACTTCATGTGCATTGCATATATTGTAAACTTGCGAGCTTTTGATTTTTATTATCTCTGATTGGCCATGGACCTTCCTCCATGGTAATGCAGATTAAAATCTACGTCACCTGTTTCCCGTAAGGCATTGTACGGTGCCATCACCCCCTCCCCAAACACCCTTCCATTGTGCTAGATACGAGGGTAGTGCGCGGAACGGGAAGTAGAATTGCCGAAACGGCTCCATATACTACAAAATTTGCTTAATTTCTCCCTCTTGGACGCATACAATATGCGAGTTGGAGGAAGTGCGCGGGGTGGAAAAACGTATACAAACACCTAAAGCTCGACACATTACTGTACCTTATACAGTGCGGGGAAATCGTTAGCATTCAAAACAGCTTCCAGTTGCCTATAAATGGAGAAATACAGCTCCTGTGCGGTTTTGTGTGGTTTTTGAAGAGTGTCCTATACCAGTGTTTCTCTAAAATAGTGGCAAGTTCAGATAACTATGATGGATGTGGATAGAGATCACGCGCCCTTCTCTCCAAGATAGACCACAAAGGCTCAGTAACATTGGGATCTGGTGACCGTCGTGGAGAGGTTCCCTGTCGTCTAGAAAAACAAGAACACCAATTGTGCCATGGGGGGAAGGGGGGGGGATAGGGTCAGCCAGTAGGGTCATACAATCTTTTACAACAATGAGAACTTGTAAAGTATCCATGGGGCCAACGGAATACAATGATATGGGTGCACAAATCATCACAGAGTCGCCGCCATGTTTCACTCTTGGGAAATGAACTCCGCTAGTAGATGCAAAGAGTGTGCAAAAAGACTCATCCGATCAAGTGACATTCTTGCGTTGCACTATAGTCCACGCTTTATAGACTCACGAGTACGTTTCCCTCTTACGGGCATTTGCACCTCTGTTGCGTGGATTTGGAATTTCAGTTAGCTCCGCAATTTCCTGCTTATGGAGCTCCATTCGTGTTGTTTTTTGTGCTGCCATGGTTCACGAGAGCGACATTCGGTTCTCCCGAGACATTTACAGCTGTCGGCCTCTAATTTTTGTCACAAACCTCTTCAGTGAGCATCTCACACGATCACTCAACACACACTTTCGTCTGCGTTTTGGCTTAGCGGATGATGTTTCTTAGTTTCGACATACTGTGAACACTGTTTTGTCCATGACTGATTCTTGCAACGTTTTGAGGGCATTCCACGGGTGTCAATGTGCAGGTTAGATACAACATTGGAAACTGCAGAATTTGCTAATATACAGGGTGATTCAAAAAGAATATTACAACTTTAAAAATGTGTATTTAATGAAAGAAACATAATATAACCTTCTGTTATACATCATTACAAAGAGTATTGAAAAATGTTTTTTTTTCACTCAAAAACAAGTTCAGAGATGTTCAATATGGCCCCCTCCAGACACTCGAGCAATATCAACCCGATACTCCAACTCGTTCCACACTCTCTGTAGCATATCAGGCGTATCAGTTTGGATAGCTGCTGTTATTTCTCGTTTCAAATCATCAATGGTGGCTGGGAGAGGTGGCCGAAACACCATATCCTTAACATACCCCCATAAGAAAAAATCGCAGGGGGTAAGATCAGGGCTTCTTGGAGGCCAGTGATGAAGTGCTCTGTCATGGGCTGCCTGGCGGCCAATCCATCGCCTCGGGTAGTTGACGTCTCATAACTAACCTTTTTCGTAGGACTCTCCATACAGTTGATTGTGGAATTTGCAGCTCTCTGCTAGCTCTGCGAGTCGATTTTCCTGGGCTGCGAACAAATGCTTGCTGGATGCGTGCTACATTTTCAACACTGGTTCTCGGACGTCCAGAACTTTTCCCTTTGCACAAACACCCATTCTCTGTAAACTGTTTATACCAACGTTTAATACACCACCTATCAGGAGGTTTAACACCATACTTCGTTCGAAATGCACGCTGAACAACTGTCGTCGATTCACTTCTGCCGTACTCAATAACACAAAAAGCTTTCTGTTGAGCGGTCGCCATCTTAGCATCAACTGATGCTGACGCCTAGTCAACAGCGCCTCAAGCGAACAAATGTACAACTAAATGAAACTTTATAGCTCCCTTAATTCGCCGACAGATGGTGCTTAGCTCTGCCTTTTGTCGTTGCAGAGTTTTAAATTCCTAAAGTTGTGGTATTCTTTTTGAATCACCCTGTATATATTTGTGTACAAATATGCATTTCTCGCGGTGTTTCCATATTTTTGTGCAACACCTATAACATGTTCTGATGTCCACTCATCAATGTCCATGGCATGAAGTTCACTAGCTTCTTGGATAGCCAGATGATTAGCATTTCAGTGCAGCCACTCATAGCAGATATGTGTAACTCCATCTATGTTCTATGTGTGTTGCTTTTTTTGTTCAGCCTCGTGAAAGAGAGAGAAACGTCCACCAGCACTTGTCTGAATTCTACAACGGCAGAATCGCGGCCTATCGGAATGCAGTATGTAGTCCCGCGAAATTGGTGCTTGTGTTGGCTGAGACCCCACGGTTGTCATGCGAATATGGAATCCATGGATTCAGGTGCGCCGTACTGACGGAGGAGATAGAGAAGATCCAAAGAAGAGCGGCGCGTTTCGTCACAGGGTTATTTGGTAACCGTGATAGCGTTACGGAGATGTTTAATAAACTCAAGTGGCAGACTCTGCAAGAGAGGCGCTCTGCATCGCGGTGTAGATTGCTCGCCAGGTTTCGAGAGGGTGCGTTTCTGGACGAGGTATCGAATATATTGCTTCCCCCTACTTATACCTCCCGAGGAGATCACGAATTTAAAATTAGAGTGATTAGAGCGCGCACGGAGGCTTTCAGACAGTCGTTCTTCCCGCGAACCATACGCGACTGGAACAGGAAAGGGAGGTAATGACAGTGGCACGTAAAGTGCCCTCCGCCACACACCGTTGGGTGGCTTGCAGAGTATAAATGTAGATGTAGAATGCAGGACCTCAACGTCCTCACGAACTAGCGGCAGAGAGGACAGACGTATTTACCGGTCAGTATTGCATTATCGTACAGCTACGTCTTAAACCTTGAGACAGACAACGGGCTTGTTTGCTGAAAGACAAATACCCACATGGACTGTACGACGACGTGAGCATCTCCATAACTGACAGTACGGCCCTTGAGGAGGCAGCAGAGGCTCTTGCTTCATTCGTTTTCGACATAATTAAATGAAACTATTGTATTTCTACTTGCTCACTTTTGCCTTTCTCTTTATTGAAAACGACATTACCAAAAGTACTGGTTAAAGCTCAAATCTTACATGCATAAGAAGTCCTTCTTATAGTACTGAAATAACAGCTCCGAAATGAATCAACAATCAATAATAATTTGGGCAATGGAAGCTCTTTGTGCACGTATCCGGCACCCAGCGAGGTGGCGCAATGGTTAGCGCACCGGATCCGTGTTCGGGAAGACGACGGTTCAAACCTGCGTCCGCACATCCTGATTTAGGTTTTCCATGACTTCCCTAAATCGCTTCAGACAAATGCCGGGATGGTTCCTTTGAAAGGGCACCGCCAAATACCTTCCCCATACTTCTCTAATCCGATAGGACCGATGGCCTCACCGTTTCGTCCCCTCTCCAACACCGACCAACCAACCAATCCGGCATTGTGTAAGACTCATGCAGCGACAAACTACCTCGTATGCTGAGAGAAGGAACATTTTTGTATCTGAATTGTGCAATGTTCATACACGTAACTCAACCACAAAAAGATGAAATCCTTACCATGGGAAGGGAGTACGCAGATTACTGAAGATAATAGAGAGAGTGTGTCAGATATGAGAAAACAATTACAAGATGCCCCAGTGGTATGGTAATGTGGGAATTACCTGTGATTAATTTCTGCATTGACCCCTGATACGGAACCATCCTTAAGAAACACTACTTAAATCTGTACAACTGACTATATTAACACGTATTAGAACACGTATTAGTATTATTTGGCACCGGTGATGAACACTATACTGGCAACTTGTGATGAAATAATAAATGACACGAAATATCCCAGAAATGCTACCAGAATTATTGAACGAACAAGGAATCTCCTCTATTGGAATGAGAAAGGTTACTCAATGAAACAACTGATTTGTTGCAGTAGAAATGTACATGGAGTATGATGTCCCAAGATAATAAAACAAAAGAAACATTGACCCGGTAAAACACTTACAAATCACCGTTATATCAATTGTAACGGTTGGTTGGCAATGTTGGCATTAAGGACTGGAATTCTCCATGCAATGCCTCCCACTGTTAGTACGAACATTAACTCTTCTCGACTAACTCTACCTTAGTGATTGTGAACGACTAAAATGTATGTCTGTGTTGCTTGCATTAAGTGAACAAATGCTGCCACAAGTATAAAGAACACGCACTGCTGAGGGTGTAAAACAACACGGAAAATTCTGTATGTGCCAGGATTGCAAATATATTCACCACAGACACGTGCCGTCGTTCAAATGGTTCAAATGACTCTGAGTACTATGGGACATAACATCTGAGGTCATCAGTCCCGAACTTAGAATTACTTAAACCTAACTAACCTAAGGACATCACACACATCAATGGCCGAGGCAGGATTCGAACCTACGTCCGTAGCGGTCGCGCTGTTCCAGACTGAAGCGCCTAGAACCGCTCGGCCACACTGGCCGGCTGTGCCGTAGTGAGATTCAAACCCGCCTCAGCCGGCCGCGGTGGCCGTGCGGTTCTAGGCGCTTCAGTCTGGAACCGCGCGACCGCTACGGTCGCAGCTTCGAATTCTGCCTCGGCCATGGATGTGTGTGATGTCCTTAGGTTAGTTAGGTTTAAGTAGTTCTAAGTTCTAGGGGACTGATGACCTCAGATGTTAAGTCCCATAGTGTTCAGAGCCATTTGAACCATTTTGAACCAAACCCGCCTCCGGCCATTCTGATTTAGTTTTTACGTGATTTCCCAAAATCAGTTCAGGAAAAATGCTGGGATTCCCGTGTCTCAGCCGCGCAAAATTCTGAAAGTCGGCAACTAGATCACCCACTCTCTAACTCAAACTCCTCGTCGGTCTCCGCTCCCGGGAGTAATCTGTGAGGCGTACTCCACGCCGTACCTGAACGAACTCCCTAGATCGCCGTCCCCACAAGAACTCCCAAAACACCTCATGTGAAGTACCTAGAAAGAAAAGCTCAAACCACCAGTTGCACATAGCAGGATTTTCTCCACGCCGACCCACGCACTCTCTCCCTTCAGGTGATGGCCAAAAGTCTCTCTCCCAATGTGTCTGTTGCCAAAAATTCATTGACGCCCTCAGTACGTCTTTTGATGTCACTGTCTGTTTTCGATCGTACCTGAAAATGCTTGCAGACTCCAAAAAACATTTTTTCCTGATGAGGAAATATTTCGAGTGTATGAGGCAACCTGGTGAAAGGGCCCGAAACTCGTAAATAGTACTCCGCCTAGCACTGGGGACAATCCGCCGCCCTGCTTTAGCAGTGGGACGATGCTCTTGGCTTGGCGACTCCCCGTCACCTCGTCCCTTGCGCAAGCCTGGCAGCCCGCACGCACTCGCTGCCATTCTACTCGCAGCCGGCCACTTCCACCTTCCCAGAACTCAAGCCTATTAAGGCAGCCCTGCGGTAACACCCAGAGCAGCCTGTTTCACTCCACATAGAGGCAGCACAAACAGATCACAAAATCTTAGTCAATAGAAGGAAACTCGTCGCCTCTAACTACCCAGCGCAGCTAGATATCAAGGCATGCAGTGCACAGTCACTCTCAACACATTTCATTTAACGTAATAACAGTAACAAAAATAAAAGCGAATCATGCCCTCAGGTGTGCCGTGTTTCACAGTTTTGACTAATTCTATTATGAGACGATCAGGAGCGCAGTGGGGATTAAAATCACAATGTTGGCTGATTGGTTGATTTGGGGAAGGGGATAAAACAGCGAGGTCATCGGTGCCTTCGGATTAGGGAGGCACGGGGGAGGAAGACGGCGGTGCCTATTCAAAGGAATCATCCCGGCATTTTTCCTGAACTGATTTAGGGAAATCACCGAAAACGGTAAATCAGGATGGCCGGAGGCGGATTTGAACTGTCGTCCTCCAGAAAGCGAGTCTATTGCGCTCTGAAAGGGTATAAGAAAATATAAAGGAGTAGGCGAACTAAGAACGCCCATGTGCGCAAAACACGTGCTAGAACACCGGTTAATAGTTCGCTATACACGCTAAGATTCGGTAAACGCAGTTACAGGCATTTCGTCTGCAGAGGACAGACAAAGTACTGAAACCATGATGAAAGTTAACGTGGTGGATGTCTGTTACCTTACAAACTGGCAATACAGCCAACTCTTAAGTGGTACACTCAACGAAAACACGTGACATAGGAAGGCACCATATCTTCTTTTCAATCGAGTCACGGTTCCGAATGCAGCATCAGACTGGAAACATCAGTGTGTGCAGGCTGGAAATTGGACGCATGCATAACGTTTCTAATGTGTTAAGGCCTCTGGCTGTACCCTAGCTTCGAGATCTTGATGACGTTACCTTTCAATGAGATAAGCCAAGACCACATGTTGCCAGTATTGTCCCTACCTACCTCGGTACAGGTGGTATTCGACAGTTGGCCTGACCAGCACATACATCAAACAACTCAGCAACTGAAAACATCTGATAACCAGCTGCTGAGAGACTGGCACATTACTACCCACCAAGCACTACGATTATGAACTTTTGCATAGAGCTGAAGCAGTGTGGAATAACGTACCCACTCCTGTCATATGCGCTGTGTTCGACTTCACTGCACTACCAACTGAATGAGAAGTATTCTTACTGGAAGAGGTGGCAGGACTCTGTACTAAACTTTGCACACTGAATACCCCTTCAATCACTACAAATTTACTCATGTATTTTACCTAGTATACTGTACACACAAAATATTACGTTGGTTCATAAGATCGTAGTGTTTTCGTTTTGCACGTTGGTATTCCATTGCTATAGTTTCATTTCTCGACTGTCATTTTTATTTGTAGTCCAGGGTTGCTGTTTGAGTTTACATACTGTCATTTTGTCATAGTGAGTGGATCCCTGGACACTAGAAAATGGACTGCCAAGTGGAGAAATCGGAACATTTTAGACATATTGTTCTGTTTAAGTTCAATAGAGTGGTGACGATAGCAGAGACAGAAACAAATATTTGCGCCGTGTACGAGAATGATGCAGTTGGACAGAGTACAGCGAGAAAATGGTTTTCTCGGTTTAAGGAAGATCGTTTTGACATTAATGACTCTTCACCTTCAGGAAGACATCCCGGGTTTGATGAAGATCGTTTAAACACGTTAATCCACAATGATTCACGCCAGCGTACTCGAGAATTGGCAGATGTGTTGAACTGTGATCATTCCACCATGGTGTGACATTTCCACGCAGTGAGGAAGGTTTAAAAATCGGGCGTATGGGTATCGCATGCTGTAAACCTACATCACAAAATCAGCGGGTAGCCATTGTACAACTCTGCTTGCTCGTCATCAATTGAGTCTAGAACAACGACGATCGCTCCTACCCTGTATCGTTACAGGTGACGAGAAACGGTGTCTTTATGCTAACGCAAGGAAAAGAAAGAAATGGTCGAGCCCAAACAAAGCAGCAACTCTCCATACGAAGACCTGAGGGCATCCATGAAAGATAATGTTACGCATCTGGTGGAACAGCGACGGTGTGGTGTACTACGAATTGCTTCCCAGAGGAGTAACCACCACAGCTGACATTTATTGCCAACAGCTGAGACATATTGCAGCTGCAGTCCAAGAACAACGACCAGGAAGATTGCGTGAGGACATACTACTCCACGATAACCTCCACCCGCATTCTGCAAGACTGTAAAAAACACTTTATATGAGTTGGACTGGGAAGTCATTCCGCACTAATCTTATTCACCTGATGTTGCGCCCTCAGATTTTCACCTTTTCCGGTCTCTACCAAAGAATCTTCAAGGAACTTCCTTCCCGGATGAAAACGCTCTCCGAACACCTGTCGACGAGTTGTTTGCCGAAAAACCACTTGATTTCTACAGTCGCAGAATCGAAAACTTACTCCATCGTTGGCAGATTGTAGTAAATAGTGAAGGAGAATATAGTACTGATGCCCAGTGTCTCTTCTATATCTGTGTGTTGCGCTTATTAAACTGACGCTACGAACGTATGCACCAACCCAATATGAGCGGCAACAATTGCCAATCAAGGTTCCCTCGGCAATAACAGTAAACAAAGCTCAAAGTCAGCGAAAGAGAGGAAGAGGAGATGAACAGAGAATGGAGGAGAGATACAGAAGGGGGGAATGAATAGCAGGTGGGCGAGATAGGGCGAGGAGCTGGCGGACAGTGAGAGGGACAGGCGAAAATGGACAGAGATAGGGGAGAGATTTTTATGGACCAAGAGAAGAAGGATATTAGGACGTACATCCAGTTCCCTCATACATACAGTATACAGGGTGAGTCACCTAAAATTACCGCTGGATATATTTCGTAAACCACATCAAATACTGACGAATCGATTTCACAGACCGAACGTGAGGAGAGGGGCTAGTGTAATTGGTTAATACAAACCATAAAAAAATGCACGGAAGTATGTTTTTTAACACAAACCTACGTTTTTTTAAATGGAACCTCGTTAGTTTTGTTAGCACATCTGAACATATAAACAAATACGTAATCAGTGCCGTTTGTTGCATTGTAAAATGTTAATTACATCCGGAGATATTGCAACCTAAAGTTGACGCTTGAGTACCACTCCTCCGCTGTTCGATCGTGTGTATCGGAGAGCACCGAATTACATAGGGATCCAAAGTGAACGGTGATGGACCTTAGGTACAGAAGAGACTGGAACAGCACATTACGTCCACATGCTAACACCTTCTTATTGGTCTTTTTCACTGACGCACATGTACATTACCATGAGGGGTGAGGTACACGTACACACGTGGTTTCCGTTTTCAGTTACGGAGTGGAATAGAGTGTGTCCCGACATGTCAGGCCAATAGATGTTCAATGTGGTGGCCATCATTTGCTGCACACAATTGCAATCTCTGGCGTAAAAGCTGCCACAATTCGTTGTTTCACATCCTCTGGGTCTGTAGGCACATCATGGTACACATTCTCCTTTAACGTACCCCACAGAAAGAAGTCCAGAGGTGTAAGATCAGGAGAACGGGCTGGCCAATTTATGCGTCCTCCACGTCATGGTAATGTACATGTACGTCAATGAAAAAGACCAATAAAAAGGTGTTAGCATGTGGATGTAATGTGCTGTTCCAGTCTCTTCTGTACCTAAGGTCCATTACCGTTCCCTTTGGATCCCTACGTATTTCGGTGCTCTCCGATACACACGATCGAACAGCAGAGGAATGGTACTCAAGCGTCAACTTTAGGTTACATTATCTCCGGATGTAATTAGTATTTTACAATGCAACAAACGGCACTGATTATGTATTTGTTTATATGTTCAGATGTGCTAACAAAACTAACGGGGTTCCATTTAAAAAAACGTAGGTTTGTGTTAAAAAACATACTTCCGTGCATTTTTTTATGGTTTGTATCAACGAATTACACTAGCCCCTCTCCTCACGTTCGGTCTGTGGAATCGGTTCGTCAGCATTTGATGTGGTTTACGAAATATATCCAGAGGTAACGTTAGGTGACTCACCCTGTATATTAGCGATTGATAAACATTGCCGGTTTCGTGCTGTATACGCACAATGAGCTACTTTCGTTATTTCAGTGAAATCTTCCCGGTTTAGGAGAGCGTCATTTCGAATAAAACACTGTCTCCGCCATCGTCTTCAGGAGTCGAAATCACTGATTATCGGGCCACTGCAAAAGACTTCGAGGACAAATTTCCTTAATTCCTGTCGTTAGACGTGTTGCCTTTTTAATGGGCGGCGTTGTATCAGTTCCATCCACATCAGGGAGGCTGAGCTGCAACTCCCGTCCGGTGTGAAAGCGATTACCGCTCACAAGCAATGACATTCATTTTCGGTCCTTGTCGGATAGCATTTTTTTACGACAATTGTCAGTACGCTCTGTGACCACGAGTGGCGCGCCATTCCTTTTAAACTCATCGGGCAGTCCGTCTTTATACACCAACAAATAGGGCAACTTCACTTACGGGGTGGTCATGGGCATGTGCTAAAACGATAGCCCTTCTGCCTCTTTTGTGTCACATCTATTTATCAACCCATGTCTACAGCCCTCTTACAGGAATTCCGTCCGAACAGGTCACGGAACGCTGTGACATCGTCAACTTCTTTTAAAGGGGTGAGTAATATCTTATCGGGTGAGCTTCTCAGCTCCTTCATCGTAACTATCAGTACCACAGTCTCAATTTCCTCTGGAATCTGAGCGAGCATCTCTTTATTCGTACGTCGAAAGAACTTCAAATTTATCTTCTGGTTAACGCTCGCTGAAGGGCGGTCTCTTTAACACACGGAGCATTTAACGATCTCGTCCAAGTGACCGGTTCTGCAGGCTGCACTGCGTACTAACTTAACACCAGTGCAATAAGATCGTTTGCCTGCCGCTGCCACACACTAGACATACATTTGCTTTCCGTCCCAGTGGAGGCACACGTGCATCGCGTCCTGTGTGGGGCAGCCATTCGTTTTAGTGGCGGCCACAGCCGGGTAGCCTGGTTGCCGGGTTTTACGGGCCGCCCTGGGAACACGCAATTACCAGACCCGTGGCTGCGCGGCGCGCCCATTAACGCGTTTACCTGCCACATTATTACGGGGGCCCAATTTGTGTTTTTACAGCGGCTGTCCCCGCACGCGGCCATGCGTCATTATCGAGAGTCCGGGTCTGTGAGCGGCCGGAAGAATGTGCGCCTCTTCCTCGCGCACTCCGTCCTAATTGGAATGCTATATAATGTGTGGAATTTCGGTCGCCTCGTAATCATACGTATTAGCACGATGAGTTTAACCTCGCTTCTGAGACTGTGATTGCGTCCCGTTGGACAGAGGAGCAAACTGCGGGACGCTTATTTATAGCGATCCCGCTGCCGTGTCATCGAGCGTCCGTTTCAAAATAACAGCGACCTTTACTGATGAGAACACTCGGTAATCAGGAAGTCCGAGGCCGTAAATTTCTCCGGTATTTCGGTTGCAGTTGTCTTATAAGTGCAAGCAGTTCTCTTCGGGGCCTTGGTTTGTTGGGCTAGTTAGCAGCTGCGCCGGCAGTTAAGAAACTGTTACTTGACAAAGAGTTCCGTAACCATATACATCGCAATAACACAATATGTTTTTTGCTCCTATAAATGTAGAACGTAACTGTATGACATCTACATCTGTACTCCAGAAGCCACCTCGATTGTCATGGATTCTACTTTGATCACCACAGTAAGTTTTCTACTTTCCTATTCCAGCCGCGAATGGTCGACAGAAAGAACGATTGCTGTAATCTGGAATCTCAGTAATTTTGCTTTCGTCGTGTTTTCGCGAGATGGCCGATGGAGAGAACACTATACAGTCTGAGGTGCAGTTTTCGCCAAGTTATAGCGGACAATACATCGAATTTCTTGACGTTCGCAAGTAGCCTTTATCGTTTGCCATGGAAGTCATTCCATGATGTCTTAACAGTTGTCCTATCACCCTGTACCTTCTTCTTGTCAATCTTTGTCACATATTTCTTTCCTCTCCGACTCTGAGCAGAATGTCCTGATTCCTTACCTGATTCCTTAACTTCATCTACTTTGTGACCATTAATCCTGATGTTAAGTTTCTCGCTGTTCTCATTTCTGCAACTTCTCATTACTTTTATCTTTCTTCTATTTATTTTCAACCTTTAGTCTGTATTCATTAGACTGTTCGTTCAATTCACCACATTATGTGTCCGCCCCAGTAGCTGAGTGGTCAGCGTGACGGATTGCCGTCCTCTGGGCCCGGGTTCGATTCCCGGCTGGGTCGGAGATTTTCTCCGCTCAGGGACTGGGTGTTGTGTTGTGTTCATCATCATTTCATCCCCATCCGGCGTGCAGGTCGCCCAATGTGGCGCCGAATGTAATAAGACCTGCGATATGGCGGCCGGACCTGCCCCGCGAGGGGCCTCCCGGCCAATGACGCCAAACGCTCATTTCCATTTCCATACCACATTATGTTATCCTTTCACGTTGAATTTTAACTCCACTTCTGAACATTTCTTTTATTTCCATCATTACTTATTCCCTGTATAGATTGAACGGAAGGGGTGAAAGACTACACCCGTGTCTTACACCTTTTTTAATCCGGGTACTTCTTTCTTGGCCTTTCAATCTTATTGTTTCGGTCTGGCTCTTGGACATAATGTATATTACCCCTCTTTCCATATAGCTTACCCCTATTTTTCTCAGAATTTCGAACATCTTACACCATTTGTTATTGACGAACGCTTTTTCAAGGTCGAGAAATCCTATGAACGCATCTTGATTTTTCTTTCGTGTTGGTTCCATTATCAGCTGCGTCGGAATTACCTCTCTGGTGCCACTACCTTTCCTAACGTCAACCTGATCATCTGACATCTCCTCAGTTTCCTTTTCGGTTCTGCTGTGTATTATTCTTGCCATAAACTTGGATGCATGAGCTGTTAAGCTGATAGTGTGATACTTCTTGCACTTATCGACTCTTGGAATCTTCGGAGTAGTTTGGATGATATTTTTCCGGGAGTCTGTTAGTAATCGCCAGACTCATAATCTACACAACAACATGAATAGTCGTTTCGCTGCCAGTTCCCCAACGATTTTAGAAATTCTAATGGAATGTTATCTATCCCTACTGCCTTATTCGATGTTAAGTCTTCAAAAGCTCCTTCACATTCTGATTATGATACTGGATTCCATATATTCTCTATATTGACTCCTATTTCTTCTTCTATCACGTCATCTGACAAGTTCTCGCCCTCATAGAGACCTTGAATGTACTCTTTTCATGTATCCGCTGTATCCTCTACATTTAACGAAGAACTCCATTGCACTCTTGATGTTACCAACCTTGCTTTTAATTTCGCCAAAGGTTGTTTTCAGTTTATAAATGTCCGCCCCCGGTAGCTGAGTGGTCAGCGCGACAGAATGTGAATCCTAAGGGCCCGGGTTCGATTCCCGGCTGGGTCGGAGATTTTCTCCGCTCAAGGACTGGGTGTTGTGTTGTCCTAATCATCCCCATCGACGTGCAAATCGCCGACGTGGCCTCAAATCGAAAGACTTTCACCCGGCGAACGGTATACCCGACGGGAGGCCCTAATCACACGATTTCATCATTCAGTTTATACGAGTATATGCTGAGTCAGCGATTCCGACAATCATTTCTTTTGAATTTCTTCACATTTTTCATGTGCCCTTTCGCCTTAGCTTCCCTGCATTTCCTATTTATTTCATTCCGAAGTGACTTATGTTTGTGTATTCCAAAAGTTCCCTGAACAATTTTTCACTTCCTTTTTTTCATCGACCAAATGAAGTATTTTTTCTGTTGCCATTGGTTTCTTCGCAGTTACCTGTTTGTACCTATGTTTTTCTTTCCCAACTTTCTTGCATTCCTCTTTAACTGAACTGCCTACTGCGTTATCCCTTATCTCAGTATCTATAGCCTCGGAGAACTTCATTCGTTATTACTACCGGATCTCATTTCTTTGCGCACTGATTCTTCCTAGGTAGTCCTTTAAACTTCAGTCTACTCTTCTTCATTACTAAATTGTGAGCTGAATCTATATCTGTTTCTGGGTACGCTTACAATCAAGTATCTGTTTTCAGAGTCTCTGCTTGTCCACGATGTAAAGTAACTGAAATCTTCCCGTATCTCCTAGCCTTTTCTCCTCCTCTGTTGGTTCTTTAACAGAGTTATCGCTATTACTAATCGAAATTTATTGCATAACTCAACTAGTCTTTCTTCTCTCTCATTCCAATACCAAGGCCATATTCGCCCGTAACACTTTCTTCCAGTCCTTCCCCTACACCCGCATTTCAATCCCCCATGACGGTTAGATTTTCATCTCCCATTTAGTAGGGATGTAAAAGAAACGATTTAATTTTATATTGTATTTAGTCGGTACTAGGATCCGTAGCCGCGATCGCCAACGCGTGCATATGCGGTTGGCGCCCTACTGGGAGGTAAGCCGGTTCGAATCCTTGTGGTGGAAAAGTTTCACTGTCAGTATTTGGCTGGAATTTGAGGAGCGGTGGTAGTGTAAAATCGCTGCTCATCGATCTTTGCGCCAGTATCCCAACATATATCCCAAACCTCTCTGCAGTCTGGCTACTGTCGAGAGTCCTATCCGTTACAATATATTCGTAACTTGTTAATTAAAAAGGCAAGTTTGTCCCTCGCTGCTAGATGATGATAATTTTACAATTTGTAGTAGGCCAAACCACACGCATGTCAGATGTGTGACCTGCGTGGGGGCCAAGGCTCGGCCTGTCTCGCCTTTACTCGGTCTTTGTCGGAAGTGCGACATTTCGTGTAGTATTGCCTTGTGACATTTTGCAGTCGGCACAACTCCCCTCACTCCAGCAGAATCGTGGTGTCACTGTTGCTTACCCTCCGCTATTTCTTTGTGGTATAAATGACGTTCACAGGTCTTGTGGCTGTTTGCATAAAACGACGAAATCTAGCGATCTGTATTCAGAAGCACTTAAAAATCGGTCAGTATTGCAAATTTGCTATGAAACATTACAATACTTTACAGAAGGAATTTAAAGATTTGTCTGCCAATGAAAGAGCAAAAAATCACAACGACCAGCAGATGGGACTCATTGTTCCGTACATCGCAGTCTGTGCGGTAGAGGAAGGACCTCAGGACAAGAAATTCAAATCAATATATAGTTCAGTTTGCAAATTCCTTATTTCATCAGTTTGCGGGAGATGGGGCTCCTCCCTGGCGGGAAATAGCTCTGCTGCAGTATCTTCACTCTTATGATGTGATCTCACACCCTATTGGTAATAGTGGCACAGTTTGGTCGTTTGGCAGCAAATCCATTACGTTAGAAATAGCTGAAAATGATAATGAGAATTTCAAATTTCAGGTCAACGTCCTTAAACAATTTGCATGAGACAGGGCAGGGGTTTGACTGGAGTGTGCTCACAATATCACAGTCGGAAAGAACAAGTTGATCAATTGGAAATTTACAAACGATCAAGAATTTAAAAACAATTTTAGAATACGTGGGCAGAGGTCATGATCACGTGAACAGATGTGACATAAAATCGGTAAAATTACGAAAACTGGCGGAAAATAGGTAGAAATTGGGAGAAAATACGCCACAGTGCATGGCAGTTTAGGAAGAGTGAGGGAGAACTTCAATGTCTGCTTGGTGCAGGAATATTCTTGTACATGGGAACAAGTTTATGACAGCAAGAAGTACAAGAAGGAATATAAGAAAAAGTTGACATTAATAGCGCCGGGAGCCAGGTAAACAGTAATTTTTCATAGACTGCGATAAGACATCTGGAACAGATTGTCTAACGTGGATGAACATCAAACGTAGAGTAATAAATCCATATATGACAAACTGGTAATACAACGATCTTTAGCTAAGGCACTTTTATAAAGTGTCTGCGTTAAAGGATAATATAAAATAGATGGAGTAATCGGTTGAGAGGGGCTGTTACGGGGTATGATTTAATGGTAGACTGATAATGCATTCCACGTCATTTATCGCGCATTTAACAATTTTTCCCGTTGTTTTCTCAGGCGTATCAGTTGTGTGGCGTAACCTACGTTCAACTCTAATACAATTGTGTGTTCTGTGTGTGACTTAGAGCGCTGTATGCTGCAATGGTTAGCAGCTAACTTAATCATACCACAGACAGCAGAGGGCTTCCAACGCATTTGTGATGAATAATGGCCACCAAAGCGATGAAAACCTATTTCGATAACCTCCTCTAGCTGAACAAGGGTATATGTGGAGTACTCCATTTGCCTGCCACATCCTGGACATCCTGGACATAAATCGAGTCTTCAGTTTCATACCTGCAATGATTCTAAGTTAGTGACAGGATTTTATGATATTCTGCACTCCCTGTGTATACTTTGGTTGCCAGATGTGTGTAGAAGAGACTGTGTGCTTTCCACGGTGTTAGTGCAACATGACGTGTAATTTCACGTGTCAACTGCGGCTGCTATTCACTTGTTTATTTCCTCATGAGATATCGTTGTTTCATGCATTTCCCGTTGCTAACGATAATTTTATAGGACTGATGCGAGCATAGCATAATTTCCTAAACGTAATCGGATGTGAACAGCGGGCGCTATGCACCTCTGGAAAGCTATATAGCGCTTTTATCACAAAGAATCTATGAATCTCTGTTTTTCTCTACCACTGGTGTAGAACGCGGTAGTTTTATTATCTTAATGTTTCTTGCCACGGTCAGTAGGACAGAAAACTTGCAGAATGAATGTGTGTTAGGTGTTCGAAAATTTATTTCCTGTGCTGCAGTATTAACAGCGTTTCATTCCACGCGAGTAATATATTGCAAACTACACTGCTTTGACATTACAGCATGCTTAAGTGCAGAACTGTGCAGCCTTTGAAGTGTGTGTTTATGTTCGTCGATCATTTCTCTCTTTCCAGTACCTTCTTGCTATGGAACCCCAACACTACAACAATACTACAGAAATGACAGCACAAATGATCTACGCAAAATGTTTCAGACTCCTTCTGTCTGGAGCTCCATCATACAATAACCATACGTTTCTTCTTCTTCTTAATCTTCTGTTATATCGCTACAACACTCTCAAATGTATCTACTGTACACTAATAAGAAGTGCTGACATCCTCAGCATGCGTACTTTTAGAGACAGCATTTGTAATTGGATAAGTGACGCGAGAAAGATTGGTAAGTCGACGCAGAACGGCAGTTATATTGATTTCGTCGATGTCATCTTGTTCTGTTCCTTCACGAGAGGTCGAACGTAGTAGAGATAGTACCCTCCTACTTCTGGTCTGGTCCAGATTAAATCGGAGACAGTGGCGTAGGGAAGGTTGGTTAAAGACAGCGGAAGAGTTACGAGATGTATACAGAGAGACTATTTAGATTCTTCTGAGGATCCTTAGCCAAAAGGATAAACGGAGGACTAGCTCATTTCGAAATAGAGGACAAAGTGCTGCTATGGATATTATTCCTTGTTAGTGTGGTAATCATCAAAGGCGTTGGTGAAATCTTTCAATCTACGACTTTATCCTACAAATGTGAAAATACTTTGTGACTACCATCCACGTAAAGGGGGATGGTCAATCGTAATAAAATCTTGCCGAATGTATGAAGTGTTTCGACTAATGAACGTAGTTCTTGCACCTCCTATCTGCTTTTGCCTGTTTCCCACCCTACAAAGCAGTATTTGCGTCAGTGATGTAGGCAGTGTGACGGGATTCACTATATGTGCACATGTATATAGCACTCGTAAAGTAATGGAGGTGGTTGCTTAGCAATGATACTGAAATTGAGAATCCTGTTGCGATGTCATTGGCATCACAAGATCGATGCGATGAGACGTTTTGTTAACGTGAGAAATCATCGAGAGCAGTGGTTTTGAACTCGAGTAATTGGGTATAATGCGTTGAAATTACGATAAAATCGGATAAAACTACGAAATTGATGGAAAATACATAAAATTGAGGAAAAATACGACAAAAATGTGGATGATGATGATGATGATGATGATGATTAGTTTGTGGAGCGCTCAACTGCGTGATTATCAGCGCCCGTACAAATTCCCAACCTTTGCTCAGTCCAATCTCACCACTTTCATGAATGATGATGAAAAGATGAGGACAACACAAACACCCAGTCATCTCGAGGTAGATGAAAATCCCTGATCCCGCCAGGAATCGAACCCGAGAAAAATGTGAATGAATGTGGGTAGTTACATGTTCAAATGTGTGTGAATTCCTAAGGGACCAAAATGCTGAGGTCATCGGTCCCTAGACTTACACACTACTTTAACTTAAAGCTAAGGACAACACTCAAACCCATGCCCGAGGGAGGACTCGAACCTCCGGTGGGAGGGGCGTAGTTACACGATCGTATGGCTATACGAAAACTGACGAGTATATCCGACCGTAAGGGGTGACAGTTTAATTTCATAAACACTTGCGCAATATACCAAAACAAGGGTTCAACTTGATCTGCTGCAGTGTGCAAACATGGCAGGCAATACGACTGTAACATCATGCATACGCAGAACGTCCTGTCATCGGCTTCACTAAGCAGATCATCACATGTTTCTTGTCGCACTATTGGCTGCGATGTTTATTACACCACACAAACAGATATCGGTGATGTCTGTTCAACTCTTTCGTCCGTGGGAGCGCTGTTGACTAATACTTAGTGCCGGACGCCTGTGCTTTACAACACTTCTTTGAGAGAGTCTTGGTGGGACTCAGCACCTTCCTGAAGCTCTGACGGAAAATACCTGCAGTGTGTTTTGAGATCTAGAAATGAGAAGAATCGAAACACCTAGCCGCTGTGAGTATGGACATACCGTAACTTTTTCGGACCGTACACACATATAAGCAATAACTTAACTGCTTCTCTGAGATGTGTATGTGTTGGAGTGTAAAGTTACTGTTGTCAGTGTTCCAATATGTGCAAACAACGGATGTGGGTGGAAAATGAACAGACTATATTGGTGATAAGGGAGGTGTAGATTCTCCGATTTTTACATGGAAAATTGCGATTTCGACGCATGTCCAGCCGTAGGGTCATGAAAGACTTTACGTGCAAATATACTTCCAGTCATAAGAAGGATACAGATTGATATTTCCAGAGCCACAGCCATCATGAGGGGGAATTTCGGTCCTTTGTTCATTGTCGAATCTCATCAGACTGTCGCTGCGATCGTAATATTCATTTGTAATTACGCTGATAAATGTGTAGCTGGTTTCCTAGGACGATTCTGCGTGGCGTGGCAGAGGTAGGTGATGACCTGAGCGGACTGACATTTCCAGCTTAAGGCGGGAGCCGTTGGTGAGCCTCCGAACTGGTAAGGTGCGGTACAAACCTATCGCCCTATGCTCGGGTGGATATGTGTTGGGCAGCCTTCGTGATCGCATGTGTTGCGAGTATTCACCGCGAAAGAAAAAATTCAATATGGTGAGTGTTGGCGCTGGACGATTATTCCCCTGCCTCCCATGTAAATTGACCGGCAACGGCGGCAACCTTTTCGCTTTTAAACGTCCGGTATGGCTGGCGTGTAAATGCCGAAGATGGGCTTGCAGCTGCCGGCATGGCTAACATGTTGCAAGGCCGCACAGGGGCCTACAGAAGGACTCCTATATCTAACCATGGCAATTCCTATGGAATGGAACATGGTTTAAGTGTATGTGTTTACAAGGTGCCTTGTCCATGTGATAATGGCGGTTGTGTGTGTTGTTGGGTGCTTTTCAATGCATGCCTGTGGACTCTGTCTTGCAGTAGAAAGGTGGGTTTAAATGAAGGTGGATTTGTTGTTGTTACTATCCTGTCATGCAGTAGGCTCTTTTGTCTCCCTCTTCTGCCTTGTGTAGTAGAGAGAAGCAACTTTGGAATTCTATAGTGTTTTATAAAATGCAATTATCAGACTTGTAGGCAGTCGAGATTTACACAACTGTGACAGCATAAATTACCGCCAAAAACTGAAATTATAACAGTCATTTTATACAGCACCACTTCCAATTGTGATGTCAAATTCATCAATTTATTGTTTCCAATAGTGGTGTTGTGAAAACACTCCTGTCTCCTGCAAGTTGTTTACAGACATCGAGCAATCGAGCTGAAATATGAAATTCTTACTAACATTTTGAGCTACCTCCAACATAATGGATTTTCCACGAAACGACCTAACTGTGCCAGTATCAACCAATAGGAGGCAAGAAAAATGCAGAAGGGCGAAGATTAGGATTTGGAAACTGGTCGGTTGTGGGATCGAATCCCGGATAGCCCCAGAATTTTACGCAAGTGACGTCGGTTCTGGTATCCACCAATAGGAAGCAGGGTGAATCTGTCCCAGACAGAAGGTATCAATTTAAATTATTAGTCAATCAATTTGATTGAGTGGGAGTAGTGAAAATGGACATTTCTAAGACATCCACACCCCAGTATTTTAGGGAAGGCTGGCGATTTACCAGGTATCTGCTATCTCATTCAGGACAAAAGAGGGTCAGTGTGGTTTCCGGTGGCATGTGACAGATAAGTAACCACTTGAGAGAGAGACAGGGGAGAGAGGGAGAGAGAGAGAGAGAGAGAGAGAGAGAGAGAGGGAGCGCATGCGTTTTGACAGGAAATTTCGAGGTATCAATATCAAAGAGTTGCTGCCACGTGATGCTTTGTCCGACAGGAAGTAACCGGCGTGGCGAAAGGGGAATGGAGAAGCGGATTGAATGGAGGTGGCGTGGGGAGATTGTTTCTTTCAAAGTCCTTTGCTGGTGGTATTGTGAACTAACTCAATCAGTACCTGCACAGCACAGCGAGCACGTAGAGTAGCTGCGGGTGGTGCGTGTTTGGGAACAAAACGGGAAGGGCGTCTGATATCAAGGAAGCCGACATCCGGTATCATGCACTACCTTGTTTGTGCAAGATGTCTGAATTCACGGGACTAACGAAACGTAACTCAGTACTCAGTAACGAATACATGAAAGTATACCGAGCGAGGTGGCGCAGTCGTTAGCACACTGAACTCGCATTCGGGAGGAGGACGGTTCAAACTCGCCCCCATCCATCCTGATTCAGGTTTTCTGTGATTTCCCTAAATCGTTTCAGGCAAATGCAGAGACGATTCCTTTAAAAGGACATGGCCGATTTCCTTCCCATTCCTTCCTTAATCCGAGCTTCTGCTCCGTCTATAATGACCTCATTGCCGAAGGGACGTTAAATGCTAATCTCCTCCTCCTCACGTAAAAGTACCAAGACATTAGTGTGGGGTTTGTTAACCGTTCAACTTTATGATGGCTTAAATTCTGTTGGGGACACTTTCATTCTTGTGTCTGAAATTCTGTCGATCAGTGGGAGTCCATTTTTTCTCAAGAGTCGAAACCAGAGATCTTAGTGATGTTGAACAATGGGTTCGGAACGAGGCTGACATTCTAATTTGGCTCACAGGTGATCCACTGGATTCAGTCCAATCCATTTCAGGATTTAATTGGCCATAAACCATAGCTTCAGTTGCTGCTACATTACGGGGCGCATTATCATACTCAAACTATTATAGTCTCAGAAATGACCCTCTGCTGTAGTCACTACACAATTGTGTAAAATATGGTTACATCATTCTGCACGTAGCATCATCTTAAGCGCAATAAGAGGATCAGAACCGAACCACGAAAGAGACCTCCATACTGTAACATCACCTCTTCCGCGTTCGAAGTCACTGAGCTCTCCCGACCGTACCATTCTGCTGTCGGACGGAGTGGCCGAGCGGTTCTAGGCGCTACAGTCTGGAACCGCGCGACCGCTATGGTCACAGGTTCGAATCCTGCCTCGGGCATGGATGTGTGTGATGTCCTTAGGTTAGTTAGGTTTAAGTAGTTCTAAGTTCTAGGGGACTGATGACCTCAGAAGTTAAGTCCCATAGTGCTCAGAGCCATTTGAACCATTCTGCTGTTAGTGCTCCTCTTCAGTTCTCCGCCTCTCTTGACATCTGCTGGTCAGTTCCACATTACGTAGTGGTGTCTGAATACATCTGATCAGATAGTGAACCACACATAAAAGCGCTACCATATAGCGGCCGTTAGAGGACCATAACGCTTTTGCCTCCCCTGGTGATTCGATAGCTAAGTCTTCATCATCGTACTTTCCCTTTTACCGAGGACACAGCTCACTCATAATTCTCGCCACGTGTTTTGTCAGAGTCGTTCGAACATTTCCGGAGTCGTTGCCGCAATGGATCACGTCAGCGTTTCCTCGTGCCGTTCTCTTTCGGCAGACACAAGTGCAAGCCAAACAAGAGTGCCGGATCCGGTGCAGCCGCATTAGGGAGCATCAGCGGGAAGAGGCTCGCCTCTGCGCGTGAGCCGGCGTATTTGCCGCCGCGGCCGCCGGACCAGCTCCCCGTGTTTGCCAGCCGGCCGCCATATTGTCGCAGCTGGCGTGCCGCGCGGCCGTTCCCACCAACTATTAGCGACCCCGACAGCGATTAGCACTTTGTCGGTCCCGCAATCACGCCCTGTTTGAGTTCCACACCGCGGCGATTCAGTTCAAACAGCCGGACGGAGCCGAAGGTCCGAGGGCGGCTCTGAAAGTGCAGGCCGATCACCCATATATAGTCTGATAGCAGGCTTGGCAGTTAGGTTAGCATACAAAGGCGATAGAGGCAGATCTGACACTTCTCGAAATTCACGTAGTTGCACTATAGATCCCGTTTTATAACCTACAACAAAGGTAAACAGGAGGAGGAATAGCCAGATCAAGAAATAATAACAGATCTGTATTAACCTTAGAACACTAAAATGGGAAAAATGTTACATCGCTACTAAACGATCATGAAGTTTAGTACTGCACATTTTAGTCAAAGGAAATCATAATTTATAGGCTACACATTAGCTAATTACCATTTTTGGACCTCCAATGGCATGTTACATATCAAATTAAGCACTAAAAATCCCGTTTATGCCCTACACCAAAAGTAAATTTTACGAGAGCTTAGTAACCTACGGTTAACAACTGTCTTCTAACTCCTAGTTATCGGCAGCTGAAACTTGCAGTTCACTATTTCAAGACCTGACGAATACACGCATGTAATTTTTATATTAAATATTAAAGTGATTCCTTATATTATGGTCCAGTAGGGCTATAGAATTAACGACTAAATTTTATGTAATGTGTGTTCAGTATCGTCGAAATACATACATGTACGAATTATTCTCTATTCGTTACGAACGTCATTACCGATGAAGACTTTGCATATGTAATTTATTTTGCTAACCTATCAATTTGTGGGCATAATCCTGTTCGTGAATCAGTCATTTGAATGGGTCCTCTTTTCTGAACAAAGTTTTGTTCTCTATATACTGAGGAACAATACTGTCGTTAATAGCAACAGCTGAAATTGCATAAGCTGAACTTTCCATAGTATTTCAAAAACTGACGCACTGCCTGTTGGTACAATCTTTTTTAAAAAATGACCAGTTTCTGTTTCATCTGAACATCCTGATATATAGTTGTAGTTGTCTAACTTTAACAGAAAAATTTCCACGCAACGTCACAGCACATAGAGCTGACTGGATTACTCTTGTAACCAGTACTATCATATCTGAGGATTATCCAGGTGAACCGAAGCCGATCATTTGATGGCAATTAAAACATCCTAAATGGACAGCAAAATCCCTCATATAAAGGTATCGGGTGGTTATAATTAAAGTGCTGTTACACACGGAAGCCGAATGTGGGCTATAATTATAGTATGGCAGTGAAATTTGGTAGATACGGTAATGCGTTAGTGCGGGACGAGTTTACGCTGTAAAAATAAAATAAAATTGTTCCACTTTTGACCAGCAGGTGCACATCTGCGCTGAATACAGTGTGTGTGATGTTATGATATCCACGCTGTTCTTTGACAAGCCATGACGTGACTGAAACTAGAAGAGAGATCGTGCGCTGTTAGTGAAACGGTTATATATATGGACGGCACCAACTATACCGCTGTGTTGAGAGGCCTGTGGAACAGTCTGATGTCATTAAACGGTTTGAAAAAAATGATAACGAAATACGAGAACACGAAATTCGAGAACGCGGGTGTGATTGATGTCACACCTGGAAGAGAAGGGTGTCCTTTCCAGTGGAAGTTACAGACGAGGTTTCTGTTGCTGTAACTGACCATGCAGCTCTTACCCTGGGAAGCGCTAATGCTTGTGCAATGCCACCAAAATTATCCATCCCATGGTCAACAATACGGCAAATTTTGATGGCTATTTTACACTGGTATCCGTACAAGATGCAAGCGGTGCAGCAACTGCAACATCAATGATCCGCAGCAAACGTTCCGAATTTGCTCTTCGGTTTCTGGCAGTGACTGAAGTTGATGACGTATAGGCGGGGAATTCTATGGAGTAACGAGGTACGTTTACACTAAAGAATGCAGTGAACACTCAGAGCTGACGAATTTGGGGTACTGTTAAACCACGTGTTGTGCACCAAGAGTCGTTGCATTCACCGTATGTGACTGTGTGGTGTGTATTCACAAACACCTTTGTTCTCAGTCCGCTCTTCTGTGAAGAGAATGCACACAGAGGGCCTGTCAGGTGCACCGTGAAGTCTGGTCGTTATCGAAACCTCCTTGTGCAGCAAGTGATTCTGCTTTGGAAGAGCGCAACTGTGTGACAACCACTGTTTCCATGCAAGATGTGGCAACTCCTCATGTTGCTTGCCCAGTGAAAGATTTGTTTAATCCAGTCTTCAAATGGCTCTGAACACTATGGGGCTTAACATCTGAGGCCATCAGTCCCCTAGAACTTAGAACTACTTAAACCTAACTAACCTAAAGACATCACACACGTCCATGCCCGAGGCAGGATTCGAACCTGCGACCGTAATGGTCGCGCGGTTGCAGACTGAAGCGCCTAGAACCGCACGGCCCCAACGGCCGGTGTAATCCAGTCTTCCACGAACGTGTTGTCTCTAGATATTTTCCAGATGCATGGTCTGCAAGATTACTTGATTTGGATCCATGTGACTTTTGGCTCTGGGATATCTTACCGTTTACGCGTTTACCAGGGATACGTTCAGTCTCTACCTCATCTGAAGGCCACTATTTCTAAGACTGCACAGGAACTGCTGCGAGCAGAGCTGTTGATCATGCCGTTTTCCGGATGTGGCATCTCGTCGATGCCTCCTGTGCTCATACTGAACAAATTGTGTTAATAATGAAATCAACACTATGCATTTCTCGCTTTTTTTATATTTTCTGCCCACGTTCAGGTCCTAATCCATTGCATACGGAAACATTTCTACTCGGTTTTTCTTGCATTCACAGCACCAGATTTCCACATAGGAGCATATTAGTGTTTAACGTCCCGTTGACATCGAGGTCAGAACAGACGGAGCATAAGCTCGGATTAGGGAAGGATGGGGAAGGAAACAGGCCATGCCCTTTCACAGGAACCACCCTGGCATTTGCCTGAAGCGATTTAGGGAAATCACGGGAAACGTAGATCTGGATGGCCGTACACAGGTTTGAACCATCGTTCTCCCGAATGAGAGCCCAATGGGATAACTACTGCACCTCGCTCGTGGCGGCCAAAATTGTAACAAATTTTTTTTCAACGTAAATCTATTCCGAATTAACGCATTAGAATATCGCTGCCATGCGATAATGACAAACCTCACTGGACCTCTGTGAGTACCTACACTTTAACTATAGCGCCCTCCACCTCCCCCCCCCCCCCCCCCCCCCCGTGCCCCCATGTAGATCCGAATGGGATCGCTGGGCCACTGCCTCAAGTACGTACGTCACTACAAACACACAATTCTGTCCTACGTTGGCGGGCCTTTGCAGTGACAAGACACGGCTTCGGATGGCAGTACCTGTGTTCCTGTCATTGACCGTAGCCCTTTGAGAATCCTCTTCAACTCTGTGCGTTGTCGAAATGCCGGTGATGCGTCGTAAGGCGGAAACTGTTGCCCGTGAACAAAGATAATTGGAACATCGCGATTACTGCCGTCTCTATGCGACAGACACTATTGGTATTGGGAAAAGAAAACGTAGTGAGCGACATCACGGATTCGGCACTCCGTGTCACTAAAGACTAGCTCCGTTGAAAATAAGAAATTGAAGAATACACAAGCTGCACAGCAGACAAGAACGTGCGGAAGAGAAGGCAGGCCAGTAACTGAACGTTTTAGATAAGTAACGAAATGGTAATTCTAGTCTCGTGGAAATACTATGTAACGAATACATACGATATGCAACAGTCCAGTGATGACAAAATGCGACGCTGGAAAAATATCAGCATATACCCGATTTTATAGCGTGAACTATAGCTCCGTCTACAACTACATTTATACCGTAAATTGTGTGACAGAGGGTTCTTCCAGTTGCACCACATATTGAAATTTCTTCCGGACTGTTCCTGAGTGCAATGCGCGAATAGTATGCGCAGTATCTTCAAGGTCCCTGCGGGATGTGCAAGGCGTTGAAGTACATTTGTGGATTCCTCACTTGATGATGCCCCTTGAAGTTCCCTAGACCTGGCTTTCGCCTGATAGTCGGCGTTTATCTTCAGTCGTCAACCAGTTCGGTTTTTTCTGCATCTCCCTGTCCCTGTCCCGTAGATCCAATAGATATGTCAACATTCGCGCTACCTTTCTTTGTATAAATTCAATATACCTTGTTAGTCCCATTTGCCACGGTTTCCATCTCTTGAGCAGTGTTACAGGATGCGTCATGCGAGTGTTTTCTAAGCATTCTCGTTTTTAGACTGAATGTTCGCAGTATCCCACCTACGAACCGAAGTCTGCCATTTGATTTATCAAGGAATAAACATATATCAGTTCACTCCATATCCCCACAAATTGTTACATCCAGGTATTTATACGAACTGACTCACTCCATTTATGGCTCTTTCATAATGTATCCATTGGATACTTTGATCCGGCGTTTCGTGAAGTGTACACATTTACATCCTTGGTTTAACCAAGTTGAGCTGTTTTAAAATCATGTCAGTATCTCGCCCAGTGGACAATACTTCATTAAAGATAACTGCATCATCCTCGAGATGACTCCGGTTACTATTAATAGCAGATATGAAGCCATTATTATTCAAAAAGACAAGCAAGCATCCCAACAAGTTTTCCTGAGCCACGTGTGTTGCTTCTAGATGTTTTGATGGCTTCTCATCCAAGATAACTTGCTACATCCGGCTTACTTAGAAATCCTCAATACAGTCACACCTTTCTTTTCATGCCCCATACGATTGTACATTAGCAAACGCTGTTATGGAATTGAGTCTATGATTACCTAGATCCACGGCTTTCAGGACGTGATATGAGAAAATCAAGAGTTCCGTTTCGCATACCATATTGGTTAGTTTGGGTGATGTCATTCTGTTCGATATACCTCATGGAGAAACACCACATCTACATGCACACTGCTACCGACTGAATCTATGCGTGGGAACGGGTACTTCTCATTACACTTTCTTTCCATTTCATTCATAGTTCATATGTTTTAAAGATACCATTGCCTCTGCAGTTAATTGAGTGATGTTTTGTGGATTATTTTATCGTTGCAGTCTCTCTGGAGATACATGTAAGATGCTAAGCAATATTTTCAGATTCTCTCCGTCAAAAAAGGAACTAGTAATTTTCTATCTAGGTTTATAAAGACATTAGTCGTTTTCGTACGTCTGCCAGTCGAAATTTTGAAGCATTTCCTTTAGGGTGTCTGGTTATAATTTGCTTGTGCCGGCTTTCTCAGCTGCCACGTGTTGTGCAGATGATAAAACTAATTTTTCCCTTAGACTACATTAAGTTGTAATTTATTGTTCTTCTGTTATGTGACTCATTTCGACTGTTTGGCCACTCTATAGTTGCTAACATAAAGTAATCACTACTTGTTTCAAAGAACATCATCTTATGCATCATAGACATGAACATCAGCAGCAGCAGAAGCAACAGTAGTAGCCGTTTCTCTAACTGAATGAGGCGGCCTCTCCTAGTACTGGGATCAAATGTGTCCTCAACTTATTCTTCCATGAGGAACGATCTTTGGCGATATTCAGCGAGCTGATCCCGCGATCTTTGGCAGGTCGCTCTGCCATCGGTCTTCCTCGTGGTCTTTATCTGTCTCTTGGACTCCAGCACCGGCTTTACCACTGGTCATCATTTCACCCTCATGACTGACTTGCAGAGAGGTGAATATTTTCCAAATTTTTTGCCAGGCTAGCTCGATAAATCGAAAGAGTTCTTATGTTTCCTGCCATATTTACAAGCTGACAAATAAAATATATTTTCTGACAATGTCCTATATTGTGTTTGTTAGTTATACGTTACCCACCCCCCTGGGTGTCTCCTACCGTCGGAGTTCGCATATGGCGACGCCAGGGTCCTCAGTTGAGAATGACATTGTTGTCAGCCTGCTTCTGCCCACTCCTCTATGACCTCCACTGAGCAAATTGCGTTTGTAGACCGTAATGGTATTACGTTTAGATCCCTAAGGCCATCTTTTGTTTTACATCTCTTTCATGCCAACCTGTCGAAGAAAAAGGGGTGGTAACTAACCTTTATACCCTTCAAGCTCAAAGTTAATGCTGAATGACATCAGGGTTAAATCTTCCGAAATAGCCCCACCATCGTACCTTATGCATATAGAGGGAGAGGATATAAATGTGAAAATACCGAAGACACAACACATTAGCGTGTCTAACACGGTGTAGGAAAACTGTTGGCATTCAAAATAGCTTCCATTTGTCTCGCAATGGATAAATACAGGTCGTGTATGGTTTTCAATGGAATCTTATAAATTTTTTGTGCAAAACAGTGGCGAGTTCAGGTACCGATGATAGAGATGCGCCGGCCGGGGTGGCCGGGCGGTTCTAGGCGCTTCAGTCTGGAACCGCGCGACCGCTACGGTCGCAGGTGCGAATTTTGCCTCGGGAAAGGATGTGTGTGATGTCCTTAGGTTAGTTAGGTTTAAGCAGTTCTAAGTTCTAGGGGACTGATGACCTCAGATGTTAAGTCTCATAGTGCTCAGAGCCATTTGAACCATTTTTGATAGAGATGAAAAGCGATCATGCATCCTTCTCTCCGAAGCACACCTCAAAGGCTCAATAATATTGACATCCGTTGACTGTGGTGACCAGGAGAGAGGCGACAATTCATACTCGTGCTGACAAAAGCGGTAGTGGACAATACGATCCGTGTGGACAAGTACCCTGTCGTCTTCGAACATGGCGTCACCATTGGGGAGCATGTACCATGGGACCGACTTCCTCAGCCAAAATGGTCTCAGTATCCTTAGCAGGAATGTTAACTAGCCAAGTAACCATGGGGGCCTGTGAAATAATACGTTATGGCTGCCCAAATTATCATCGAACCCCAGTCATCTTTCGCTCTTAGAACGTGAACTCGGTCAGAAGTTGGAACCAGTGTGCGCCAAGACTCATCCGACCAAGTGACTTTCTTCCATTCCTCCATAGTTCAGATTTCATGGCCGCCACGTTTTCCTGTTACGGGAATTTGCATCGCCGGTAAGAGTTTGCGTAATTCCGGCTCACCCTGAAATTCCCTGCTTATGGAGCTACCGCTGAGTTGTTTTGGTGCAACAGGGTTCGCGAATGCGACATTCATTTCCGCAGTGACTCTTGGAGCTCTCATCGTCTTATTTTTCGCCACAATCCTGTTCAATTACCGTCCACTACGATCACTCGGCACACACTTTCGTCCGCGTTGTGACTTAACGGATTATGTTTTTCCGTTTTCCAAAAAATGGTTGAAATGGCTCTGAGCACTAAGGGACTTAACATCTGAGGTCATCAGTCCCCTAACCTAGCTAACCTAAGGACATGACACACATCCATGCCCGAGGCAGGATTCGAACCTGCGACCGTAGTGGTAGAGCGGTTCCAGACAGGCGCCTAGATACGATCGGCCACGGCGGCCGGCTTTCAGTTTTCCCTGATTGCGGTATAAATCTTCGATACGGCGCCTCTTGAAACACCAAACTCTTCCGCTACCTTAGTCAAGAATGCACTCAACAAACGAGCATCAACAATTAGCCCACGTTCGAATTCACTTAGCTATGATACAACGCAGCTACACCTACAGAGAACACTCTGCTAACCACGACTGGCAAGTGTAACGTATTGAGAACACTGCACAGCTGCTGTTCGTGGTCACATACAACAGCGCCACCAGCAGGCATGTGCATTTACATTCAAGCATGCATTTCTGGTGGTGTTACCATAGTTTTGTCCAACCCCTATGGTGAGTTTCACGATAGTAGATACATCCTACTACGTTTTCATTCTCTTTACATCTCCGCCTGAAAACTTTTCCGTTTACAATGAGATACACATCGACGATATGCGAAACTCAGATCGCTTTGCACTCGCAAAGGGATCGGAAACATATCTCTTAAAATAAAGTAGTTTTTGGGCATTGAAATTTCAAGTCTTTGTCAGATTGTTCCTTGTTTAAAATAATCTGCGACTGCGCAGACTTTCTCTATGTGTAAATTCGTCGCATTACTATCGCGTTTGCCACAAGATCCTGAAATATTCCAGTGGTCCATCTGACTGTTATCTTCAGGCCATGCATATGTCTTCTTCCTGATGCTATTGTCTACCATAAGGTCGGTTCGGCGAGGAAGGGGGCTCTCTCTAGGCTGGAGTTGATGCACTGATCTTTTCATAATTCTCCTAAATAGATAACAGTCTAGGAATAAGAGGCCGGAGAGAGAGGTCGAGTGACCTCTCCAGGACAGATGCTATTTCCAACACCCATTGCAGAGAAACTTCCGTAAGCTCGAATGCACAAAAGCACTGAAAGCGAGAACAGAAAGTGGCCAATGAAAATGCATACACTCTCCTCCTGATTGTTATTGACTGAACTGCATAAATGTTACATAAGCTAGTGGAGTGTTTTGGGAACTCGCGAAATAGAGGATTCGGTTGCCTGCCGACGTGAGGTATAAAAGTCGACTGCCTCTCTGGCGGAGGGGGTGTTATCGCCGTGTATGTTACAAGTCAGGAGTTGGGATCTTCAGTGATCTTGAGTGGTTCACAAAGTACGTCCCCGTGCAACAAGATTTCGTGTCCAGTTTGTCGATATTTTAGGCGGGTGGTGCCTTTAAAAGCACGTGGCCGGTGGGCAATGCCCTCACATTCGATCGCGGAACCATTTCTCAGTTAGACGCTAGTGTTCTAGTAAACGAGATGGACTTCGCGAGGTTTAGTAGAATACAATAAAAGGTGCTTCGTTTCTTGAATTCTGGGTGTGATGTTTATGTGTGACTTTCTCCGTATTGACTTTGAACTGTAGTCCTGTTTGATTGAGGTGGTTATAACCACCGGGAGTTACTAGGAGCCGGCCTCTGTGACCGAGTGGTTCTAAGCGCGTCAGTCCGGAACCGTGCTGCTGCTACTGTCGCAGGTTCGAGTCCTGCCTCGGGCATGGATGTGTGTGATGTCCTTAGATAAGTCAGGTTTAAGTAATTCTAAGTCTACGGCACTGATGACCTCAGAAGTTAAGTCCCATAGTGCTTGGAGCCATTTTTTAGTTACTAGTAGCTAGTTAAGGTGAACTTTAGAACTGTCTCCGGTGAACATATTCCAGTCCAGTGGCCGTATATCGCAATTTGTCCTACGAGTAGTTATAGAGCTACTGGGCTTTCAGTCATTCAAAATGAAGATAACAAACGTTATTAACTCTTCGATGTGTGTCAGTACAAGGGGTTAACCCAGTCTTGCTGTTAAATGTTTCCGATCAATTTGTGGAGCAGTAAGTCGCCCATTTCTGTCTCGCACGTGACACATCGGCAGAAGTCCTTGCTTCTGACCGCCGCCTCTAGTGTAAAATAAATGTCGTGTGACTAGGGCCTCCCATCGGGCAGACCGTTCGCCGGGTGCAAGCCTTTCGATTTGGCGACACTTCGGCGAGTTGCAGGTCGATGGGAATGAAATGATGATGCTTAGGACAACACAACACCCAGTCCCTGAGCGGAGAAAATCTCCAACCCAGCCGGGAATCGAACCCGGGCCCTTAGGATTGACATTCTGTCGCGCTGACCACTCAGCTGCCGCGGGCGGACACCTATAGTGTGAATCTGCACAACGCCACGGAACATCAGAGAGACGAATACATTGAACTATTGAGTTAGCTTGTTAGAATTCAGTATCAAATCTGACAAATGTACTCACATCTTTGAGATAAAATTATAATAACAGATGTACGAGGAAGTGCTGAAAAGTAGAGCCTTCGAATTTTTTATGTGAAATTTCTTAAAGATATTTAAATAAAAAGAACGTTACTAACATTCTACCTCTTCATTGTCCATGTCTGCATATTTATTTCTCAACATAGTCACCCTGGTGACGAACATATTTCTCCCGACGAGAGACGAGTTCGTTCATACTGTGCCTCTAGAAAGTCTCACATCGTTGACGGAGCCATAACCTCACCTCTGTTTGCACTAACGAAGTGAAGTCATCGGAGGTGTTCTTTAAGTTATGGAAATAGGTCAAAATTGGACGGGGTCAAGTCAGACTGCATGGGGGAGAACCGATGACAGCGAACCCAAGGGGTCGGGTTTTGCAAACGTCGCAGCGCTCGTGTGTGGTCTGTCATTGTCTTGGTGAAGCAGAGGGCGCCTCATGTGTGGACCAACTCTTGGAAGTCACGTGCAATAACTACTCACAGACAGCAGTTAGCAGCACTATAGTCGGAGCCACGAATGATGGCGGTCCTTGTTCTGCGCACTTACCACGCGTTCAATAATACGCTAAGCGCTCTGCTGTGAATGTTGAATGCAATGCGAGCATTATACGGTGTCGTACTGAGTTACTGAGTGACTTTTTATTCCACTTGTTGCGAGTTGTCACGGCTGATGGTATTGGTGATCGACAAATTCTATACAAGCCAGTGAGAGACGTAATTTGTGGGATAAATGTTTCATCAGGCACAGAGCAAGTATGTGCCGGATATGCCTGTATTACAGCCGTCGCTTGGAACCGGCAACAATGCAGTCCCTATCCTTGGCTAGACTAGGGCGAACCACCTTCGATCGTGGATCGGACTACAGCAGCGGAACGCATATAAAGCGTGTCGGAGGTAAGCGGAAAACAGGGCAGTCGTGATCGTAAGGCGGGAACGGAGCGACTTATCTGACGTCCAAAAGGGGAATGTTCATTGGCCTTCCTGCCAAGGTTGGAAGCCTGTTCGAACCGGCGAAGTTTGTTAACTGTTAGGGTGTCACCGTGGTTAAAGTTTGCCGGGCACGGAAAAATGGTGCTGTCCAAAACCAGCGCTGAAAGAGCTGTGGTGTACCACGGCTGATAGAAGACAGAGGTGAACAATAGCTACTGAGATGTGTACGGGCGAACAGACGTGCAACTGTTGAACAACCGACGGCCCAGGTATACTAAGGAGCTACCAACAGTGCCCCTTCAACAAACGTTCACAGAACGATGCTGCATATCGGCCTCCACAGCAGGCGCCTGGTTTATGCGTCCATCCTGGCTGCTTTTCATCGGCGGCGACGGCTGGAATTATCACCCCAGTACCTCAACTCGACATCCACTGACTGGCGACAGGTGCCTTTTCATGTGACAGATGGCCGTTGCTGCATACCTCTCGAAACGTCTGAAAGCAAACACCCTGCAACAATCGCCTGAAGGGTCCAGGGCAGCGGAAGGAGCATTGTGGTCTGGAGAATGTTTTGGTGGCATTCTCTGAGTGACCGCGTCTTCCTGGGAGGTACAATGGATCAGCAAAAGTATGCATCTATCCTTGTGGACCATGTACACCCATCTACACAATTTGTTTTACTTCGGCAAAATGCCATCTACCAGCAGGACAATGCAGCGTGTCAGCTCGCAGTGTACGAGTGTTGATTGAATAGCACCAGGATGGGTTTACTGTAAACCGCTGGTCACCGAACCTCGCGGGTAGAAATGCAGTCAAGAATCCGTGGTGCGACCTCGATCGAGCAGTTCGGGCCATGTATCGCCCACCGAGATACCTGACGCAGCTGATCACGTCACTGGAGTCGGCATGGCTCCACATCCCTACCGGTACCTTCCAGAACCCCACTGACTCTATTCCTGCAAGTCTCACAGCGATCTGTGCTGCTGAAGGTGGTTATTCAAGCTTTGACAGCATTAATGCGACTGGACAGTGTATTTTCTCTACGCAAAGTCATGTTACTGGTTACAATTCGGAGCCCTCTAGCGGCGGAGGCTGCAAATATGTAGACCTGACTAACAATAACGCAGAATGTTAATAACATTTCTTTTATTTAAAATGCTTTAAAAACCTGGAGGCATCACTATTCAGCACGTCCTCGTAGCCTTTGCCAATGTAAATTGGTGTTATTTCTAATTCCCAAAAACATTAGTAAACGCAATAGCAAAATCGATATTCAAAATGTAGTACACACATCAAAAAAAGTTTTGCATCATCTTGGTTCCGAGAGTTCCGGAACCTGTACACAAATTTGGAATATAGATCAACATAAACAACATTTCCGCCCTTTTTATTGCTTATGAAAACCACAGATTGCATGTTGTACCACCATACAGCGAGACCTTCAGAGGCGGTGGTCCAGATTACTGTACACACCATTACTTCTAATACCCACTAGCACGTCATTTTGGATTGATTCATGCCTGTATTCATCGTGGCATACTGTCCACAAGTTCATCAAGGCACTGTTGGTCCAGATTCGGCGTGGATCCCTCAGAATGGTTGGTGAGTCACGTAGTCCATAAACAGCCCTTTTGAATCTATCCGAGGCATGTTCGATAGGGTTCATGTATAGAGAACATGCTGGCCACTCTAGTTGAGCGATGTCGTCATCCTGAAGGAAGTCATTCACAAGATGTGCGCAATGGGGGCGCCAATTGTCGTCCATGAAGACGAATGTCTCGCCAATATGCTGCCGAAATGGTTGCACTATCGGCCGGAGGATTACATTCATGTATCGTACAGCCGTTACGGCGCCTTCCTTGACCACCAGCGGTGAACGTCGGCCCCACATAATGCCACCCCGAAACAGCAGGGAACCTCCACCTTGCTGCGCTCGCTGGACAGTGTGTCAAAGGCGTTCAGCCTAGCCGGGTTGTCTCCAAACACGTCTCCGACGATTGTCTGGTCGAAGGCATATTCGACACCCATCGATGCAGAGAACGTGATGCCAATCCTGAGCTACCCATTCGGCATGTTGTTGGGCCCATCTGTACCGCGCTGCATGGTGTCGTGGTTGCAAAGATGGACCTCACCATGGACGTCGGGAGTGAAGTTGCGCATCATGCAGCTAATTGTGCACAGTTTGAGTCGTAACATGACGTCCTGTGGCTGGACGAAAAGCATTACTCAACATGGTGGCGTTGCTGTCAGGGTTCCTCCGAGCCATAATCCGTAGGTAGCGGTCATCCACTGCAGTAGTAGCCCTTGGGCGGCCTGAGCGAGGCATGTCATCGACAGTTCCTGTCTCTATCTCCTCGATGTCCGAACAACATCGCCTTGGTTTACTCCGAGACGCCTGGATGCTTCTCTTGTTGAAAACCGTTCCTGGCACAAAGTAACAATGCGGACGCGGTCGAACCATGGTATTGACATGGCTGAACTAGGCATTATTTAACTACAGACAACACGAGCCGTGTACCTCCTGCTTGGTGGAAGGAGTGCAACTGATCGGCTGTCAGACCCCCTCCGTCTAATAGGCGATGCTCATCCAAGGTTGCTTATATCTCTCAACAGTAAGAGGAGCTGTGTCTGTGATTTAATATCCACAGTCAACGTCTATCTTTAGGAGTTCTGGGGCCCGGGGTGATGCAAAACTTTTTTTGATGTGTGTAGAAGTAAGTGTGAAAGAGTGCAGCGCTGGGATAAAAACGGCAAAGCGTAACGGTCGAGTCTTTGCTGTTCCACCTGTATATCAAAGAAACAACTTCGTCAAAGAAAATTTGAGAAATAGAATTAAAATTCTGATTGTCACTGATAAGATTCGCTGGTGATATTGCTATTATCAGTGACAGTTTGGAAGAATTCCCGACTTATGACTTGAACAAACAGTGCAGTAAGCACAGAATATTGAGTGACAGTAGACCAAAGAAATATGAAAGAAATGAGGCGTAGGAGAAATGATATTAGCGACAATTTTAACATCAAAATTGGGGTACACGTAACAGACGAAGTGAAGAAATTTGGAAGAATAATAACACATCGGACAGAAGCTGGGAAAACTGCAGAAGAAGAGAATTCAAGCATTCGAGACGTGGTGTCACAGAAGGATGCAGAAAATCAAGTCCGCTGAAGAGACAAGAAATGAGGTTTTCTGTATACTTTGTGAGGGAAGGAACATATGGGAAACAATAATTAGACGAATGGATAGGATGGCAGGGCATGTCTTTAAGCCTTCAAACAATAACTTCCGAGGGATTATCGGGATCCTCAGAGAGGACTGTAGGTGAGGACGGAGATGCGAATATATCCAACAAATAATTGATGACGTTGGGTATAAGAGCTATTCTGAGGATAGTTGTGTGCCGCATCAAACCAATCAGAACATTCAGAGTGCTGAACGAGGATTACGTTCCAACTGACAGCTTCGTTCTCCAGTGGTTTTCATCTACAAACTAGATAGTCGCTCTCATACGATGCTGCGACAGTTGCAACTCTCTTATAAATGATTTTTCACTTTGACTCTGCATCAAGAGTAGGCTTATTATACGAGTGCAAGGTAAAAGGTATCTTAGCTAAACACTACTCTTACCTTCCCGAAATAGACCCCTTTTATCGATCTGTACATTTTTTCGAACATTTTGCAAATGAGTAATTTCAACCGCTTGCATGTGATTCTATGAGGTCTGCAAAATACCATCTATGACTACCACAACATTTTCCAACAACATAAATTATCCAGAAAGTGAGCACTGAACTGCAGTCTATCTGAAATTCCTTAGTTCCTATATTAAAGGCATATGCAGTTCATTCGTCCCAATAGCATACGATGTGTAAGAGGTTGCTTCATTGGAACAGGAAGGTGAACAGAGTTCGTCAGGAACAACCGTCCCTTGGGCCATGTTGAACATACGATCTCAGGAAGACTTACCTCTACTTCAATTAAAAACAGACTTGTTTGCAATCTATTCGCTTACTAATAGCGCGTTTGGCCTTCGTGGAGCATCTCCAGATTGTCCTAACATTTTCCTTTACAACAATTAAAAAACCATAAAACGGCTCTATGGTAGGTTGAAGCATGCATCGAATCAGATGAACCTGCAGACATCTGATTCGATGCATACTTCGATCTAGCACAGAGCCGTTTTATGGTTTCTTTTTAAACGCTGTAAAAGGAAAATTTTTAAGATAATCTGAAACTACGCCACGCGTTGTTAATGAAAGAATAAACTGAAACAGATTGTTTGTAATTCAAGTATTCTACATGCGACTGCTGTACCAGACGGCCTAATGTAGTGGAAATATTTTACGAGCTTTATCGTCTTCTTTTTTTAAACCTGAGTTCACTTTCGTTATGTTAACTAACGCCTTTCACAGAATTTCTCCGTGCTAGTTTACCTTGTCACAGAAGGTTGACATTTATCTCTCTGCATCTGACAATTTCATTAACGTCTGATTGCTCCAGTGACTAACGAGGAGACATAATTGCTAGAACGTGTTAAAAGTAATTCTACCCTGAATGCTGTTAAACTTTCTAATATATGCTGTGGAGTCAGTTGGGAATGAATTCCCGTTGCGGCCTCATTTATATCTTGAATATTGATCATTTCTGTTTCTCGGAACGGACAGCGGGTCGGACGTGGCAAGTCCAAAGGACCTAAACAGCCTTGTCCAAATTCAGTAGTCGAAACAGCTCACCTATGATAGCAGGTAAGTAAAGAAATCTTCATTGTAGCAACAATACAAAACTGAACAGTTGAAAACTTGCAGTACTGATTCTCCGAGTGTATAACATATTAGTCAGCAAGTCTGTAAAAGCTCCTCATTGGTAAGATACGACATACAGAGCTTTTTGAGATATATGGTTGTATTGAGAGAGACAGTTTTGGAATTGTGGGCTGAAAGATTTGGTGAATTTTCCAGATGGTTTTATCCAGAATCCCCAATGCATTCAACGCCCTGAACATCATCTGCTTTAATTCGACTGTATTTCATTATCCTTGTTTTACTCTTATCGATGATCTTATAACATCTTTTCAAGACACTATCAGTTCCGTTAAACTAGATTCCTAAACATGTTCTTTCTCTGACAGAGTTACAGCGCCATCGGTTATCCTCTTGGAATTAATTTTGTGACCTTGGGAATTAATTCAATTTCCATATTTATTTTTTTCTTTTTCTGCTTGCTCAGTGTAGAGATTGAATAACTGGGGGGATAAGATGCAGTCCTGTGTCATTCCTTTCTCAATTAGAGCATCTCATTCATACACTTGAGCTCTTATAACGGCAGTCTCGTTCACGCACAAGTTACAGAAAACTTTTCACTCCCCGTATTTTATGCCTCATACCTCAAGAATATCAAACTGTGCGTCCAGTCATGTTGTGAAAAGCTTTCTCTGCATCTTAAAATGTTATTAAAGTAGGTTTGCCTTTCTTCAGTCAATCTTCTAACGCAAGTTATGCGGCCAGTTTTGTATGTTCCTTCATTTCTAAGGAACCCAAATATTTCTGTGAGAACGGCTTCTCCGGCCGGGGTGGGCGAGCGGTTCTAGGCGCCACAGTCTGGAACCGCGCGACCGCTGCGGCCGCAGGTTCGAATCCTGCCTCGGGCATGGATATGTGTGATGTCCTTAGATTAGTTAGGTTTAAGTAGTTCTAAGTTTTAGGCGACTGATGACCTCAGCAGTTAAATCCCATAGTGCTCAGAACCATTTGAACCATTCAGATCGGCTTCTGCTAGTATTCTTAAGAAACCAGAGATAAAGTACAGGGACCTAAATCTGTAGATTATAAAGTGGAAGGTCCTTCTTCTTTCCTGCACGTTGGTGTCATTCACCTGCCGTGTGTAAATGCTGCGTCTTAAATATGTCTATTTTGTGCGGAAGCACTGACACATGCGTGTGTGATATAGTCCTGTGTTTATTCTGTTGATCAAAGGAGAGCTTGGGAGCTGGAATCGACAGATTTATAGTATTCCTTCCAATACATCAAGGTTTGTATCACATCGGACTTCCCGTTAGAAGAAAGAATCACCAGCAAATACTGCTTCGTACGCTCATGTCATTAGCCCACGGTGAAGATGTCCAGGACTTAAATCAGGGCGCTGACATATTGACACAGTGTCTGGCGACCTGGGAATCTATGGCAACATGTCTCCGTTACTCGTCCAACGAATGTGTATGATGCTAATCTCTTTCACCTCTTTCTTTCATTGGATTTCTTACGGGTTATTATTTATCAGTGGTCTGCAAACGATGTGCAGTAGATTTATTTCTGTCTTATCCTGCGCAAGTTCCTTTCATGTGATGAAACATTAGTAATGTAAATGGGCTGGACGAGTTCTTCGCGTCAAAGGCACGTAATTTCTACAGTCGCGGAATCGAAAAGTTACCTCAGCGTTGAGAGACTATTGTAAATGGTGAAGGAGAATATATCATTGGTGAATAAAGTCTCTGTTCTGCGTATCTGTTGTGTTTATTATGGCTGTGGAAAAACTCTACGTTTTAGTGTACCAACCCATTACAACAATGCAACTTAGAGGCTTGGCTAGCATCGGCATTTATGCTCAGATCACACTTTTCTCTCCTTGTTTTAAAATTTTTGTCCATGCCCTATAATTATCTAATCCTTTTTACGGTGTCCTTTGGCCGCGAGATTTTGTCTTGCATAGCGCCTTTCTCGATGTGTAAAGAGAATACTCTGCACGGCTTTCGTAATGGACTGACTGCAGGCACTTACACGGGCGCACTTTTTCAGACAGCTCGTTCGGTCCGAGATAGGTGTCGGTGCTCGGGAAGCGACTCTTTGCCCCCCGCGCGAGCTGTGTAATGGCTATGTGTGGTGTGTGAGTCGATTAACGAGGGAGGCCGGGAGAAAGTGAAAACGGAGAAGCGTCCGTAGGTGGTAAGGGGGGCAGGGAGGGGAGGGAGACACGGTCTGTAACGAGCGACTTGTAGGTAGCGCCCAGCGCCAGCGGCACCGCAGTGCAGCGCCGCGGAGCGCTCCTCTTATTGCGCCTTTAATTGGCCCCGAGTTATTGGTGTCCCAGCCTGACCTCCACTCACTCTGCTTCGTGTGTGTGTGTGTGTGTGTGTGTGTGTGTGTGTGTGTGTTAGGCCGCAGAGCAAGCGGAGTGCACTCACTATCTTCATCTTTTCTAAACTTAAGCTAATACGTTTCTGCAGGTGTCGGACAAAAAATACGGAAACGGAGCGAGAAATGCAACGTTAAACATTAATTCAGACGCTAGCCAAGCTTTCAGGTTGCGTCGTTGCATTTGATCACGAACGGTGCTTGTGGAATGTCCTCAGTACTTTGCAATTCTCTGCCGTGGTCACAACTGTGTTCTGTGTGTAGTTGTGAGTGCATTGTATCGGAGCTACGTGAATTCTAACATGGCTAAATTGGTGGTGTTCGTATTGTGGGGCTTCCGTAACCACTGTGGCCGAAATGCTTTGTGTTTCAAGAGGCACGGTCTCGAATATTTATTCCGTATACAGAGAAATCGGCCGGAAGTATATTTTGAGTCGCATTGAAGAGGATTGTGATGAAACATAAGAGGACGGCAGCCGTTAAAGTCACTGCAGAACTGAATCTCTCGCTCGTGAACCCCGTCAGCTCCAAAACAACAAGAAGGGAGTTCCAGACGCAAGGAAGTGTAGCTGGAACTGGAACTACAAAACCATTCATCAGTGGTGAAAATGCACGTAACAGGAAATCGTGATGTCGAAGCCATAAAAAATGGATTGTGCAGAAATGGAACAAAGTCATTTGCTTGGAAGAGTCTCGTTGCTTACATTTTTTCGTGGAGTTTACGTCCGAAGAGTGAAACATCTTGGCGGTTCGGTGATGATTTGGGCAAACGGATCGTGGTATACCTTGGGCCCCCTACTTACTCTGTAAGGTCAGATTATTGCCAAATATTATCATTAGTCTGCATTTTAAAACTTTTTGTCAGATGATTTATTCAGATGGTTCAAATGTCTCTGAGCACTATGGGACTTAACATTTGAGGTCATCAGTACCCTAGAACTTAGAACAACTTAGACCTAACTAATCTAAGGACATCACACACATCCAAGCCCGAGGCAGGATTCGAACCTGCGACCGTAGCGGTCGCGCGGTTCCAGACGATGATTTATTGAAAGCAGGTGTCTTTGAATAAATTTTTTATGCTGATTCTAGAAATAACTACCGTCTTCGTCTATCACGTCAGGATTATACACAAAATAAGAGTAATACTTTGACGATTTTTCACTTCTGAGCCCACAAATACATTCTAACGTCATTTCACGTAAGGCGGGTTTTTAATCAAAACACATTTCAGGAATAAAATACATTCAAAAATACTCCTCAGAACCTCCATAATTTATTTCGTAACTATCTCGTATAAGATCAAGAAGCCAGTAGTATTCCATTAATTTTTAAATTTCTCTTCTTTGACTTCCTTGCAGAGCCATGTATATGATTACTGTCCCTTTTCAACATCCAACAGTAGTCGGTTATCATAGCTGCATTCTACTTCCCATGGCACCTCCTTAATATCTTGCTGAAACCGTTCATTCTGCTCCTCAAACGACGTCACAAATTTTCCGGAAAGTAGTCGATATGTGAGAGTAGAAAGTGGACTTTCACACTCACATTACAACCCATCTGCAACTTTTTTCAGAAATGGCCTTGTGATTAGGATCTCTGTTAGTCCATAGAATGTTCTTAGTAACTGATCGGAAGGCGGTCATGGACTTTTTTCTCTTTTCTTCAGTGTCCTCTCAGAATCTCCATCCTTCATGAATTTCTTTACTTGAGGTCTAAAAAGAATTCCAGCTTTCAATCTGTTCGTGTGATGAAGGGAAATTTCTGGGAGAGGTATTTCATGCAGGGTCCATCCTTTGGTAGAGCCTTTACAAATTACTTCATCAAGCACAATTTTATTTGAAGGTGGAAGGAAGACTTTTTCTTCTCTACAAGCGGTTCGTGTAGGGTATTTTTAATTAAGGGGACAAAATTTCTCCGCTCTGACCAAACTCTCACACTCCGATGTCTTTGCCTTAACCGTCTTTCCCATTCACTTAGAAACAAAGACATTTTTGTGAACCAAGCTTGTTATCCTAATAGTAGCCCGATATCTTTGAAGTCACCGCAGATAAGCGAAGTGTGTTCCTTATACTGGATACTTGTTAAGAGTGTCTTTATGTTGTCATACGTCGCTTTCAATGGGCCTCAAGATTGGACCTATACACCTTTCCATTATGCAGAAACACACCTTTCAGTCTCCTCATTTACGAATCTAGAGAAGTCTCAACTGCAGGATCATTTTCAATGCCACGGAAGTGCATTAACTCGTTTACGTTATTGCAGTAAAACAAGGATTCGTTCTATCAGAATAAATGAACTAATTCTTTCTCTCTATGTCTGTACGATGAGTGATGTTTTCCTCATTCCAGAAGATTTTTACTTTTTAACCGGGAAACAAGTAGTTCCGCAGATTACGTAGGCAAATTCAAAGCTCGTGCGAGAGCGCTGAGTTAAGTCACATTCACGCTGGTAGACATCACTATCGTCGTTTTCTTCATCATCTTCTGCCACGTTCTCTACAACAGCTGTAGGAAGAGGAGCAAGCCTGTGAGACAAGCAAAACTTTCAGGGTCACACAGTAAACACTAACATCAACAGGTCTAACAACCTATAGGTATACAGGGTCGTATTGTGAAATGTTCCTCCAACAATACGCATAACCTAGTGGCACTGCAATGTATCTTTGAAGTCAAATTGTGGCAAAGCTGTACGTGATAGCAAGAAACTGAAAACGGATTTGGAATGAGGGTAAAAAGTTGAGGTAGTATCACATATTAGTTTTCAGTCATCTAGTACCTTGCAGACTAGTGTTATGTGACCATTATGGCTGATCAAGTCCATCGCATGTTAAATCTTTGTAGTGCAATGGTGCTGCTGTGTTCCAAGACGACTGGGCCCCTGTTAGCGCAGCTCGCGTCGCCCAAGACTGGTCTTTGAGCTCGAAGATAACCTGTCACATCTCCCTTGGGCGCCACAGTCACCAGATCTCACTATTATTGAATCTCTGTATTCTACTTTGCGTAAGGGCTATCCATCTCCATCATCGTTATCGGAACTTGCCACTATTTTGCAAGAAGAATAGTATAACATTCCCTTGCAAATCATACACGATCTTATTTTATGCTTTTCGAAATGACTTGAAACTATTTTGAGTGCCAGCAGTATTCCTACAGCGTATTAGGAGTTGTAACGTGTTTGAGGAGTTTCTGTATTTTTGTCCATCCCTTTTACTTCCCTTATAAAGTATTGCCCCGAAATTTACTGTGACAGTAACATTATGTAAGAAGTCTTATAAGTGTCCGACACCCATCAGTTGAGGATTGAAATTCACTGGACTCTTCATCAGGAGTGAAAGAATCTGTTGTCACTGCCATGTAGATACTTGCTGCGATCTGCTGATGACGTCAGCAAGTCATGTTTGTAGTGACGGAATTAGGGTAATTGCGGTATAGGTGTTCCTGTTCTCTCCCCTCTTCTTTTCGTAGCGGATGTGTCTCTTTTGTTATTCGACTTTAAAATTATGTAAAATATACACAGTCCAGTCATCGATTCAAGTATGATACTACTCAAAACAAGAGACAACCCACAAACACGCGCTTGTGACATTAACGCAATTCCTGTTTCATTACTTCATTGTCGATCAATATAAAACCGTAAGGAACAAAATGACAGACCTGAGGTACGCTCCATACAAATTAGTAGCGTTGGATCACTTCTAATAACAATAGCGCCTCCATGTAGTAGTCGCAAACAGGTAACAAGCATCCCCATACAAAGGAGGAGCAGGTATTGTAAAACTTACAGTATCCAGTAAGATCTTCCTTTTACCTACTGCTTCGACCCCCGCTTCATCTTTTCTTTTGATCTTCCTCATTTATTTAACCCGTCATACAACTGCGCCCGAAGGCACGCGGCCGGGCTGCCACATCACAGTTACGCCACTGCTTGTTTGCAGAGCGTGAAAGGAGAAAGGTGGTCCACTCCGATCCCAACTCGCAGCACATCCCTTCCGATGTTATAAAGTGGGAGGGCTGCTTAGTTCGCACTTAATCGTACCATATTCGAGACAGTTTCCGCTTACAGTTGACACGAGTAAATGTAATGCGATCTAGACAGTTCTTTCAGGGTAGCATGATCGGTAACCATTTCTAAGGTTTTCTGACCTTTATTTTCCACCGGAGCATTACATGGCCAAAGGCCAACTGACTGTTCCACTTCCACACGGTACGTGGTCGTTTGATGACCTATGACGCCATTAGATATTTTAGTGATCTCACACGCAGAATATACTGTTGACAGACAAATATTACCAACAATAAACTCTCATACAATACTACATAACGTGTCCCTGTCTCCCATGAGACGTCAGGCCGTAATTATTCGGTGTTCCTGATTGTACTGATTTCGTGTTTGTAGCATACAGCTACTCAGAAAAAACTGTATCAGATTAATAATTCTAATCAAAGATATTCAGTTGCTCGAGAAGTAGCACTGTAGTTATGACTACCCTTAACCCGTAGATTCCCCCCACTCTCCCCCCCTCTCCCGCTGCCTCTATCTCTATCCGCATTTAGCTCAAAAATGTTCAAATGTGTGTGAAATCTGATGGGACTTAACTGCTAAGGTCATCAGTCCCTAAGCTTACACACTACTAAACCGAAATTATCCTAAGGACAAACACACACACACACACACACACACACACACACACACACACACACACACACACACACACCCGTGCGCGAGGGAGGACTCGAGTCCGTAGCTCGTGGTCGTGCGGTAGCGTTCTCGCTTGCCGCGCCCAGGTTCCCGGGTTCGATTCACGGCGGGGTCAGGGATTTTCTCTGCTTCGTGATGACTGGGTGTTGTGTGATGTCCTTAGGTTAGTTAGGTTTAAGTAGTTCTTAGTTATAGGGGACTGATGACCATAGATGTTAAGTCCCATAGTGCTCAGAGCCATTTGAACCATTTTGGAGGACTCGAACCTCCGCCGGGACCAGCCGTACAGTCCATGACTGCAGCGCCCTAGACCGCTCTCCTAATCCCGCGCTGCCATTTAGCTCGATGAAAGAATAAGAAATCCTAGGAGCATGCATTTTAAACCCTGTGATTTTGAATTCAGTCTTGGGATTGAGGAATACCACACTTGAAGTTAGAAGAATTGTTCGTTCATTACTTATTTAATTTACCTCATGGGGTAAGAACCTTCAGGCCATCTCTAACATCGGATGACGATTCCACACATACATTACTTTTTTCTTGTATATCATAGTTATCTAAAAAATAAAAGCAATTTAGTATGGCAGATAGTAATATCAAAGTATTAGGACCGAATGGTTAGCGCACTGGACTCGGGAGGACGACCCAAGTTTTAGGATAACTAAAATTGATTTGAACGTATGTAGAGAGGATGTGAATAAATACTACTGACGAGCAACTAATAGAGTTAATGCTAGCAGTACCACTGCTGCTAATTCTACTGCTGAAGCTATAATAGTGTCCTAATATTAATAATAATAATAATAATAATAACAATAGTGGTATTGGAATATACAATAATAATATGTTTATGTGTGTACGAAGGCTATTTCTGAGATAGCGAGCTCTGAGCGAAAGAAATTTAGCAGACTGTGTAAGATTTGGTTTGGACAGATGGATGTAATGAGATGTTGAGTGCGTACGGGGACAAAAGCAGTCGTTGTTGTTGGTTCAGCAGATGTGCCATTAACGCTATTTTAGAGCTGTAGATGTTACTCAGTTTTCTGACATAATGAGGGAGGTCATTCCAGAGTCTGCTTCCCACTGCTGGAAAGGGTGTTCAGGAAGCGGTTGAGACGTGGAGTGGGACAGTAAGGATTTTGTTCTTTGGAAACGAGTATTTCTGCTATGTTGTTCAGACGAGACCGTTAACGTCGAGGTGAGATATCAGGGACAGTGTACGTTGATAAGACGATAGAGAAGAGAGAGTGTACTGAAATCTCGCCGCTTGTCTGCTGTGTAAGACAGTGAAATATGATGAAAAAGTTGGACGTCACAGATATATCGAACGCAGGCGTTCATCACCAGGTTCAGGGGCCGTGAGCGTTCCTGATAAAGAACATACAGAATAACATCGCTGTAATCAATAGTTCGAAGTATAAGCGTTTGTGTAAGCTATTGTATATTACTGCCATTGTTTCTTTTGCGATTTATTATTAAACTAAAGGACGTATCTTTCGACAAAAAGCAAGTAGACCTATACACTTTGGGGTATAATGCTAAAAACGATACTTCCGAATGGATAACACGACAGAACATTTCTGCAAACTCATCTACACTCATTTAACATACTCTAATGATATTTCTTACAGTAAACACGTCCTCGTAGTAAAGATAAAGTTTCTGTAAATGTTGTCTAATAATTGCCTGTGTCTCTCTCGCACGCTGCCAGAAGCTTAAAAGGAGGCAGCGCAGGCGCAGCAGTGGCTGTTCGGTAAGTACCGACCGCTCCGGGAACATACTGGAGCTACGTCCACACTATGTTTTTGGAATACTTGTGTTTCAGATTTGCTGTGTTTTACGTGTTTTACTGGATCCGCAACATTATTTCCAGCACCTCTTTGTAGAAGTATGCATTTCAAATATTTATTTCTGTTATTGTGAGGCATAAATGGCGAAATGGTCTTTATTGTGCATTTGTTTGCTGTCTTTTTTTCTTTTTTTTAATGGAGAGAACCTACCATGTATCCGAGATCGCTAACGCAAGCTTGTGTGGTGACACTCGACTAGTAGACACCTAAATGGAATCCTGATGGTGAAAGTGATGACGACATCATCATCATTTGGCCAATAAGGGAGGGAGAAGCGGTAGCACCATATTTCTAATCATCAGATGGTGTGCGATCTCTCAACAGTCTTACGCAGTGACGTCAGATGACACTGTTCACAGCAGTCCTTCCTTTAAATGGAAAAGTTAGCCTTGGTAATCCCCTAGGTCCTATTGGAAGAATAGGCTATCTAACGGCACTGGATTTTACCTTTTCCGTTCTCTTGCTGTCATAATAAAACGGATAGTACTCTATGTGGACATTCATTTGCAAAGACCAACAGAACTATTTTTAGAATATAGTATGAAAGCTGCCAAAATTGAGTTATCACAAAAGAAGCCTTCCACTAGGAGGTGAGTAACACGCATTCATTATTACTAAAAAACTAAACTTCTTCCGTACACGCCATGAAGGCCCAACGGTACCGACCGGCCGCTCTGTCATCCTGAGCCCATAGGGGTCACTGGATGCTGATATGGAGGGGCACGTGGTCAGCACACCGCTCTCCCGGCCGTGTGTCAATTTCCGAGACCGGAGTCTCTACTTCTCAATCAGGTAGCTCCCCACTTTGCCTCACAAGGGCTGAGTGCACCCCGCTTGCCAACAGCGCTCGGAAGACCGGATGATAACCCATCCAAATTCGTTATTGCTGCAGACTTTTAAAATTAGGTAAAGACGTTTATTAAATTTAGGCGTCATTCTGAGAACGGAAAACTCAACAGACTGGATTTAAAGAAGGTGCTACTAATACAAACAGCATATCCATGTAAGAAGATTTTATGGTGCTTACCACAATAACTTGACGACAGTAATTTGTGGGGGAGTACATTCCATAACTGTGTTAAAGTGATGTACCTGACGAATGCAGATGCTAGCCAAGCCGTAACATTCATTGTCGTGTTTGACGACGAAAGGCAGCGACTGTGTGGTCAGAAAAGTGTTGCTTGTAGTCGTGAGTGCATTACGTCGGAGCTCAGTGAGTTCGACCGTCAGCGAATAGTTGTTGCTCGTATGGTGGGTGCGTTCTTAACCTAGGTAGCCCAAGTGTTTGGTGTTTCAAGAGGCACCGTATCGAAGATTTATACTCCGTACAGGGAAAGCGGGAAAACATTATCCGCTGAGTCACAACGCGGATGAACGTATGTGTTTAGTGAACGTGACGGACGGTCATTGAAGAGGGAAAATCGGAAGACGACAGCTGCAAAAGTCACTGAGGAACTCAACTCGCACTCGCGAACCCTGCCAGCACCAAAGAACACGAAGGGAGCTCCATAAGCAGGGGATTTCAGGGCGAGCTGGAATTACAAAACCAGTTGTCAGCGTTGTAAATGCCTGAAACAGGAAAACGTGGTGCCGTAGCCATTAAACCTGGACTATGGGCCAACGGAATAAAGTAATTTGGCGTGAAGAGTCTTGTGTTCTCGGAGTTATTTCAACTCTTGATGACGATGGCGGAGACAGCTTTCGAAAGCTCGAGTGTTTTATTCGAAACACGCGTATTGTAAACCGAGAAGATTTTTTTGACGGATGAGTCTTGTTTCACACTGTTTCTCGCTTCTGGCCGACCTTGTGACCCAAGAGTAAAACATGGCGGGGTTTCGTTGTCGATTTGGGCAACCATATTGAAACGTCCCCTTTCAACGATTATACATGACTGTGCTTAAACTGACACACAATATTTTGTTAGCGCAACGCAATCTGACTTTCAAAATTCCCTACAAAAGAATGGCCCTGACTAACATTAAACTATACCTTTCACAAATCACTTACCTCACAAAAATCTTCGCTGCTCAAGCTACTGCAATACAGCGAGCGCCATTACTGCCAGCTAAATAAAAGATTCAAACTATGGAAGGCACTAACTACTGATAGGGATAGTTAGCAAATGAAAGATATTAATAGAGAACGAACAATGTATTTACCTTGATATCATCATATATAAATATAGCAGTTCATGACAAATTACAAAACTCCGCCATCTCTCTCCCCACATCCACCACTGCTGGCGGCTCACCTCCAACTGCGCAACGCTACGCGCTGTTCACAGCCAGCTGCCTAACACTACAATGGCGAGTATTACAACAATGCAAAGCAGCCACAGACTGCACACAGCACAGCCAGTGATTTTCATACAGAGGTGGCGTTACCAATAAAAAACCTAAACAGCCTACTTACATAGCCCCCATGCTCCCCACAAAAAATTTTACAAATTGGTTTGGGCAGTGCCCAATACAGATTTGAAAAATTTTTTCATAATTACAATAACAAAGAAATCAAATGCACACACTTATTGATACAACAAAGAAATCAAATGCACACACTTATTGATACAATGTTGGTCAAAAGCTAAAAATTTCTCACAGTCCATAAAGACAGTCCACATTGTTCATCACAGTAAAAATGCAGAGTTTTTCTCAAAGTCTGAGCAGTAAAAGAAAATGCACATAGATTCATTTGCTAACTATCCCTATCAGTAGTTAGTGCCTTCCATAGTTTGAATCTTTTATTTAGCTGGCAGTAATGGCGCTCGCTGTATTGCAGTAGCTTGAGCAGCGAAGATTTTTGTGAGGTAAGTGATTTGTGAAAGGTATAGTTTAATGTTAGTCAGGGCCATTCTTTTGTAGGGAATTTTGAAAGTCAGATTGCGTTGCGCTAACAAAATATTGTGTGTCAGTTTAAGCGCAGTCATGTATAATCGTTTATGTAAGTAGGCTGTTTAGGTTTTTTATTGGTAACGCCACCTCTGTATGAAAATCACTGGCTGTGCTGTGTGCAGTCTGTGGCTGCTTTGCATTGTTGTAATACTCGCCATTGTAGTTCAAATGGTTCAAATGGCTCTGAGCACTATGGGACTCAACTGCTGAGGTCATTAGTCCCCTAGAACTTAGAACTAGTTAAACCTAACTAACCTAAGGACATCACAAACATCCATGCCCGAGGCAGGATTCGAACCTGCGACCGTAGCGGTCTTGCGGTTCCAGACTGCAGCGCCTTTAACCGCACGGCCACTTCGGCCGGCACCATTGTAGTGTTAGGCAGCTGGCTGTGAACAGCGCGTAGCGTTGCGCAGTTGGAGGTGAGCCGCCAGCAGTGGTGGATGTGGGGAGAGAGATGGCGGAGTTTTGTAATTTGTCATGAACTGCTATATTTATATATGATGATATCAAGGTAAATACATTGTTCGTTCTCTATTAATATCTTTCATTTGCTAACTATCCCTATCAGTAGTTAGTGCCTTCCATAGTTTGAATCTTTTATTTAGCTGGCAGTAATGGCGCTCGCTGTATTACAGTAGCTTGAGCAGCGAAGATTTTTGTGAGGTAAGTGATTTGTGAAAGGTATAGTTTAATGTTAGTCAGGGCCATTCTTTTGTAGGGAATTTTGAAAGTCAGATTGCGTTGCGTTAACAAAATATTGTGTGTCAGTTTAAGCACAGTCATGTATAATCGTTGAAAGGGGACGTTTCATATGTCGACCCTTAGCCTAGGATACCTCACTGGAATCTTCTGATTTTTTCTTGTAGTTTGTGTATTTAGTGTAGCTTTTGTTTATTGCTAGCGCGTAATTGTAGAGAAAATCTCCTTTGTAGTTGCAGTCTTTCATTGTTGTACAGTAAAACAGTTGTGGCATGCATATAGATTTGCACCAAGTATTTCGCAGCTACGCTTGCAATTAACTAGATATTATTTTCAGTGCTATGTTAGTGTGTTCTCCTAGTTTTGCACTTCAAATTGTGCTTTTCTGTGTTATCGTGTGAAATATTGTGACAATTATGGCGTGTGAAAAACGTAACACTAGGCTCCAAAGTAAATTGAGAAATGATAGTGACGACGAGCGTAGCTTGCCAGCACCACTGGGTAATGAATTAACTAATGTTCAAAGTAGTAATTTGGTAATTGCGCATAGGGAAATGGAGCGGGCGGCAAACAATGGTGTAGACAGTGAAACAGGTAGTGAACAGGGAAGCGTTATCGATCGATTGGTCGGCAACAGCTCGCCTCAGGAATCGGGAATGACAGAACACAATATTGCAAATATTGCAGACTCAGGTTTTGGGTTCTCACCGTTTTCTCAAATGAGTCAAGACACATTTTCCGCTTGTCAAAATGTGAATGTTGCCGGTGCAAATTCACTGCCGAAAAGCACTGAGGAACATGTTTCAGACACCAGTGCATTGTTATTACAATTAATGCAACAAATGGGACAAAAGCTTGAAAAGTTAGACACAATGGAACAAAATCAGAGACAAACACAGCAAAAGTTAGACACAGTGGAACAAAATCTTCAAAAGTTAGACACAATGGAACAACACCAGAGACAAACACAGCAACAGTTAGACGCAATGGGACAAAATCTTCAAAAGTTAGACACCACACTTGAACAAACACGTGAAGATTTAACTAGTGAGTTACATAACATTGAATCGAAATGTCAAAAAGTCTGTAATGACATAAAAACACAAATTTGTGAGCATTTTCAACCAATTTTTTCGCGGCATGAAAATGTATTACAGAATCACGAAGCAGCCATAAAAGAACTGCAAACCATTGTTCATGAAAATCGCAACACCTTGCAAGCTAAAATTGACTCAGTTGCATCTACCGATTCGGTTACGCAACTTGCAAAAACTCAAGAAAACTTAAAGGACACAGTAGATACGATTTCAACACAAATGGACACTCTGAAACTTGGTCAAGAAAAACACGCTGAGGAAATGTGTTCACTATCGGAGAAAGTAGCCGAACTTTCGGATAAGGTCACTAACTTATTTACAAAGGTAGATGATGATCTGAATGACACAAGACCCGTAGCCTTCACTGACACAGAAGAGTATGAACAAATTAGAAAATTCAAACAAAATCAAAATCAAATCAATACACAGTACAAAAGAGAAATCCGGGAAGTGCAAGATCAGTTGGCACAAGTAGTACAAGAATTACGTATTTCAGAGGACACTCGCGCCCCAATACGGGAAGAGGGACATAGAAATACGGAACAGCCACAAAATAATAACACAGCGCATTTCGGAAGTTATGAAAGAAATTGGCAATGTGCACCGAATTTTGAGATGAAACGTCCTCTTTCAACGATTATACATGACTGTGCTTAAACTGACACACAATATTTTGTTAGCGCAACGCAATCTGACTTTCAAAATTCCCTACAAAAGAATGGCCCTGACTAACATTAAACTATACCTTTCACAAATCACTTACCTCACAAAAATCTTCGCTGCTCAAGCTACTGCAATACAGCGAGCGCCATTACTGCCAGCTAAATAAAAGATTCAAACTATGGAAGGCACTAACTACTGATAGGGATAGTTAGCAAATGAAAGATATTAATAGAGAACGAACAATGTATTTACCTTGATATCATCATATATAAATATAGCAGTTCATGACAAATTACAAAACTCCTCCATCTCTCTCCCCACATCCACCACTGCTGGCGGCTCACCTCCAACTGCGCAAAGCTACGCGCTGTTCACAGCCAGCTGCCTAACACTACAATGGCGAGTATTACAACAATGCAAAGCAGCCACAGACTGCACACAGCACAGCCAGTGATTTTCATACAGAGGTGGCGTTACCAATAAAAAACCTAAACAGCCTACTTACAATATCACGGTATTGGAAGGACCTCATGGTTGCCTGGAAAGTCGCATTACTGGCAAGGATTATGTGACCATCCCATGGTATAACGTTTGTTCCACAGTTATGATGCCATGTTGCATGATGATGGGGCACTGTTCACAAAGCTCGCATATTCCAGGTCTGGTTTGTAGGCACGAGGACGTCTCCCCTGGCCACAAGTCATCTTAATATTGTTTATCCTTTTTTATCTCCTTTGGAGAGATGGGTCCCTCCATCGTCCCTACCTGAACTTAGCACTATTTAGCAGGAAAAATGGCGCAAGAACCCATAGAAGACCCTGCAGGACATCTATTTATCTATTCTAGGAGGACTGGAAGCTGTTTTGAATGCCAACGGTTTTGATACACCGTACAACGAATCGTAATGTGCTGTGTTTTAGATGTTTCCATATTTTGCCCACCCGATGTTTCGTCAGAGAACAGGTCATTGCGGTGTGATTATACCTGCACTTGGTGTCGGACGTTCTACAATAACTAATGACTCGAAGAAGTTAAAATTTTTGTGAGTAGCACATTATGTCTGTAAGCGAATTGGAATAGACAGGAGGTTTTAAGTAACTTGGCTATAAAGAAATATCGTTGGATTGGGTAATGCGACACTCTTAATTAGCTGTAGTTAGTGGTTTCGTCTGAGGATTGTTTTGATGAGACAGGAGAGTGTCGGCACATATGCTAGGCTGGATGTAAAAACTATTTCCACGCTTGCATTCTTGACAACATTATGGCGAGACCAATTTCATCCCTCTCAATAGATTCAGAGTTGATGATAGTTTCTGTAAAGAATCACCTAGGAAAGTTCTGAGTATACATGCAGGGTGGTGAGAAGTAGTCTGACAAGACTGTAAAGGTGTTACAGGGGAGGATGTGCTGAGAACTAATTGTTCAGAAAAAATGCGGTACGTTGCGCCATTTACGAATTATTTGACATTGAAGTTAACCAGTCAGGTCGTCGTGCTACTAAATTCCAGTAGCTGACGGAGGAGTTGTCACCAAGCATGTTCGTCAATCCAGCGTGTTCCTCAAGCGTGTTCCTCAATCCAACGAAACTTTCGTAACTTAAATCTATCACTTCCAAAAAAAATTCACATCTTAACCGGTTATGAGCATTTGAACAAGTGGTTACTCACGGATCCACAGATGTGTGTGCATATCTGCATTCTAGCGTGTGCAAGTGCTTGAATTTGCGACCTGATTGGCAAATTTCAACGTTAAATAACTCGGAAGTTGCTGTACGCATCGAATTTTTTTCTTAGCAGTATTTCTCAACACAACCCCCCCCCCCCCCCCAAAAACTGCAACACGCGTACAAGCTTTTCAGACTGTTCCTGATTGAATTCCACTGTGACTTTGATGACTGTATTTATTGCATCACATAGGAGATCACGTCTTCTTTACTGGTGGTAAGATTGCATCAAATTTAGAGATCAGAAATGTATTACTCATACGAAATGTAGTGTTAAAATTTCTTTAAAAAATTAAATAGAATAAGTTGGAAATTAGTGAGCACAAAACGAATACAAGAGGAAAGAAAACTGTAGAAAATTTTCACCAAAAACAGGAGCAGATTGATGGGTCAGGAGGAGAGACAGCAAGGAACAGGCAACCTGACACAGAAAGAAGAAATGGAAGGGTATAATTGTAGAGGGAGATAGATATTAATGTAAATATACGTGTAGATTATTATATGTAGGAGAAGGTGCATGGAAATGCAAAGTTAAATACAGTACAGCAGGGGAGGGCGGAACCAGACTGCTTCAAGGCCGAGCTATGGCTGAATACTGGGAACAGTTCTTGGCAGTCTTCACTTTTTTGATATAGTAACTCTAAATAAAAATACGGTTGTTGGTTGTAGTTTGTGTAGCTTCGTTTAGCCACTACCTTGAACTCGAGCAAACGAAGGAGCGCTTCTGTGACTGGAGTGCAAAAACTGAAGTTAAGAACAGGTTAATTTTGTACATTAACATTCATGTCTCACATATCTTTCTATTTTAAGGCTGTGGCTGCTTTATCCGGTTTCGTAATACTATTTTAAGTTTCAGTACTAGACTACTCATGGCTGTTAAAGTTAAAAGTGTTTTGTTTGGAGATCGTCGTTATTATTCTGCTACAATTTTTTCGAAAACTCTTTTAGAATGCAACATTACATGATACGTGTGACCTGCTCCTATTTTATATATGGGCAGTAAGCTACTTTCGACTCTCCAAATATTAAAAAATATCCTTCCGTTTTCAGCGGATATTTATGGTGAATACTTTGACACGCCCTTGAGACAGAACGATGTTTACTTCCTGCTTTCAATGTTTACCCATTTAGTTTAAAGAATTTTACTTTTAATTACTGCTGTTAACAGCAGGTGCACATCAACGTGTTGTTATTAGAAGCGATAGAGATGTCGCATTCAGTTCATGAAAATACCGTTGATTGTATTTAGGCACTCGAGTGCCTCGGCAACTGTTCTGAACTTAATAGTAGGATATAATAAGCTGTTTCACTCATGCAGTAGTCCAAAATAATGAAATTCTTTTCGGTGTAGCTTTGAACCACAGACAGAAATTAAGGTATAGCTCTTAACTGTGGTCATTAATGAGAGAGCCTCTTAACACTCGGTCCTGCAGCTCCATTACGGTTAACGATAGGAATAATTACGAAACGCATATGCGGCTCATATTTAGCCTCCACAAGATGAAATGAATGGAAAGGTAATATTTGTGATACGTATAATTATTAAGATTACTTCTTTTGAAATGAAAATATCAACGAGACATGTTTTTCAGATACAATGCACTCATTAAACCCAGGAGCAAATGGATACAACATTACGTATCAAATTAAAAAAAAGAAAACTTCTCTGTCTCTTTCTCTCTCTCGTACGCACACGCACGCACGCTCGCACTCACTCGCGCACACACACACATACACACACACACACACACACACACACACACAGTGTCTCTCTCTCTCTCTCTCTCTCTCTCTCTCTCTCTTTAACACCTAACACAAACACGCGCAAATTTTGTCACCGGAGATGAATGTCTCATAACTAGATAAGATTTTATGTTTATGAATATCAGAAAATACCCATAAAACAAGGGGAATAACTTTTTGGGAGGAAACTTTAATTCCGTAAAAACTGATATAAAATAGATTGACACGTCAGTGAAGGCGTCATATGAAAGATGTCTAGGAAAAGCGGTATAAGACTTCTGGTGCATTTCTTCTTTTTATCGGCCAAATAGGGATTAAACTTTTATGAGGGACCATTAACTCAGCATATGATTTTTTTCTGTTCACTCTCGTACGATCTAAGAAGTACTTTGTCCGCCTAGGAAGACTGAAAGTACAAAGCAGCAGGGAAGAGTACTGCGTAAGCGCCAAGAAATGCCACGTCAGAGAAACAAACAACACTCTTGAAATGTTTTCGTTTCAGCAGTGTTGGGGATAACAAAAAAAACAAAATCAACTGACAGAAACCAAATCTGCACACTGAATGACGAATAAGGTTTCGTTGCACTGGTGTTTATTATATGTCTCACAGGTGAGATGTACCTCATTAATTACAGGCAAAGGAGTAATTACGAAGCAAAGTAAGCGCTACAGTTACCTTGGCTACACTAAATAGCCTGCTGTTTACTTCCTACTTTTATATTTCTTTTACACGATCACTTAGTTTTTGTTTTGCAGGATAGTAGTATTCTACATCCGTAGCAATAGCTGCCTGTTTAAGACCAACAACCTACCTGTCAAACAGAAGGTAGTCTTATTGTAAAGAGATAATTGATGGAAGGAAGAGGCTTTTTGAGCTTGTAGGGGTTACAGTGTTATAGGTTTAAGTCTGTCAAGAGTTAGATGACACTGTACAACCAACAATTCAATAATCTACTTTCTAGAAATAAACCTACAGCTTAGCTGCATCAAGGTGCTACAATCTGCATGTAACAATGCACTTTGCACTGTATTTGTACTCAATAGAAAGGGTTCCTAGTAACGGAAGTAGCATACACAGTATCTCCCGAAAAGTAGATACAGGCGAACACGTAGATTCCATCTGAACAACGTCGTCTTTTATGAAGCACGATGTGATTATACGAAATATCTTCGCAGGTATGTAATTAGCTCGATGAATACTCGAGTAACAGAATGCAGCACGCCATACTGGACGGTGGATTGTGAACGAAAACGAAACTAACACCGAGTGTGCCTTAAGGAAGCGTAGTAGGACCCTTAAACCCTTAACGTTCTCCATATACATAGGCGATTTGTGATATACGATCAGCAGCACTACGAGATTGTTTGCTGGCGACCCTATTGTCTACAGGGTACTAACGTACTTGGGCTATCCTAAGGGAATGTAAAAGGACGTGGGCTGGTGTAATGGTTGACACCTCTCTTCAAGCGTAGGTGAATGAAGATAATATCTTTAAGAAAAAGAAATAGACAGATTTCCGTTACAAGGGTGTGGCATCGTGTAAGTATTTAAGGATATAATGCCAATAAGCGATAGGAAATGAGATGATACATTAAAGTGAATATTACGTGAGACGAAAGGGGTATTAAAGCTTGTGGGAAGGGTCGTCGGAAAATGCACTGCACGTGTAAAGGGAACGGCATGTAAGGCTCTACAGCGAATAATTTTAGATTGCTCCAACGCTGCTAGAATATTAACAGGACAGTATAGCACTGTGCAACAGAATTTAGGGATAACTTTCTAGAAACACAATTGTCTCCCATTGCGACATAAAAGTTGCAAATAAGGCTCAAAGACGCCGAAAACCTTTCTCTGTAATGGTGTAAAAGCGTAGCGCCTTCAGACGTCACTAAGCTGTCGACGCATGGGAAAAAATGGACAGAACTTAGAAGTTCATGTGAGACATAATGTGGTTTAATTATGTAACACTGACACAAAATTTCACCACAATTCAGTCCAAAGCGACAGTGGACTTGTTAATCGGTGGGAAGATAGTCGCACCAACTCTTACGCACATTTCATACATTATTTTGACGGTTATGTGGTGAAAGTTACAGCTGCTCTCAGCCTTGAAATCACAGTGTTCTCTTGTGGGTGGACGAGAAAAATATTGCTGAGACACCACCGTTGAGAATCTGGCGTAATAGCCTCATAGGGTGGCGTGAAGGGTGTTTGTTAATGACGTCAGCCCTTCCACTGAGGCACTGATTCCAACACATTCACGGTCGAAAACGACAGTTCGAAGGCAGTGCGATGAGCAACATGATGACAACATTGGCAGTCTTTGAAATTGGTGACACCACACGGACAAAGACCCTCTCGAAGTACATCGTGGGCCAGAAGCTCCACTAAACTTCATCCCAGCCTTCGAAGTGCAGTACGATCAAATTATTGTTCTGGCATACAGTGTGGAACCACTAGGGGCCGTCCAAAACGAATAGACGAAGTATGTATGTGATCTAAAGCAACGAAGAATAATTTTGCTTTTTCGGCCTTCCTATTTCGCGTCCTGTTGTAGCGTGATCATGGAGCGGTGTCACATTGACGTATGCGTGATTAAAACGGCGAAGTATCCATCTAAAGGACGCCCCGACCCCTCACCTCTTCCCTATTCGGCAAAGTCCTAGGTGCCTCCCGCACACGTATGTTGATAATTTTAAAAGTGAATGGTTACAGAGACAGTCTGTAAAGTGGTCAGAGGCTCCTGCAGATAGGCATCCCCATGACAACACTGCGATCCCAACTTCCTGCCTGCTGGCGCATCGGACTACTGTACAGGTTGACTCTTTAAACGTTAGTTTTTAAAATTCTCAAGAGAGGTGGTCAGGTGAGACCGGGTTTCTTTGACCTGGTGGGTCTTAGAGGCATCGTTTCAAGTTACATAGAGTGATTTTGAACGGTCCCGATGTATTCCTAAGGGGTGGTAACAGGTTTATGAGGATGCAGCCCCTTAATGTCCTTCCGAGGGTGTCGCAGTGTCAAAAGTCCTCCTATTGCTCATCGCACTGCGAAATGTCGTTTGTGACAGCGAAATGTGTGAATATCAACGCTTCAGGGAAAGGGGTGGCTTCATTGACTCCCTTTATCCCACACCTTGAGACCTCTTCCCACCGATGTCGAACGGCGGTGTGTCTGCAATGTTTTCCTCAGCCACTCATAAGAAAACCCTGTGATTCCAACATTGGGCGACGCGATTCTGATCTCCATCGCAGCGCCCTCAAAAGAAGGGGGTGAAATGAGGGTAAGGCGGAGTATGACGACCTTCCCATCGTGCGACACTCCTCGGTGGAGTTGGGTAGAACTGTGCAGGAATTTGGTGCCAATGTAAGATCATTAACCCACGTTACAGGTCACATGAACTTCTGAACTGAAACCTTTATTTTCGCGTGTGTCGACACATAGGTATTTGAAACGTCGTCGTGACCGAAGGTGACGTTTGCATCACTACAAGGATATACCCACCTTTGAGTCAAATTTCAATGTTATAGGTCTCAGTGGGAGGCAATTAAAGAGGTTTCAAAAAAGTGATCCTTCAATTCTGTTGCGCAGTATATACATAACCTTGGGTATATTAAATGGCAAAACTTAGAAGAAAGCCGAAGTAATTACTGCGAAACCCTGTTGGGTAAATTTAGAGTTCCTCTATTTGAAGGGAAACCGCGTTACCATTCTACTGTCACCACCGCATACGCTGGTGAGCCAAACGATTTTGACCGTTATCCACCGTGAGACTGGTGTTGAGGGTTCCTGAAACGGTGATGAAAGAGTATAAGCCCAGCAGAGACAGATGGGGAATCATTCTAACGACGATACCATCCGCAGATGGGGAACTCCGCTGACATAAGCGACTTTGAGGAGAGAGATATAGTTAAGACCCGGCGACTGGGAACGAGCACCTCCGAAATAGCTCCTATTGTCTTGAGCACCTAAGAAAAGCAGCGATTGAGGGACAGCATGGACGGTGAATCCATGACTAGGTGACCTCATAGTGGGCTGTGGACGTCGGAGGTTCGCAAGTTCTGTAAAGCAAGATTGTCATTGTCGGCGATCCTTGACAGGTCGTCTGTGAGACTACAACGCTGGCGCACGGCGCACGCACAGCGTTCTGCGCACATTGTCGTACATGAGGATCCGCAGTAGACGGACCCTTGCTTATTCCCACGTTGGTGGAACGAGATTGCCAGCTGCGGTTGCAGTGTTCACGGGATCACAGAGATTGGGCCATGATTGAATGACAAAACTGTCTCCTGGTCGGGTGAATCACGTTTCATGTTACCCCACTTCGACACTTGTGTCCGGTTACACCATCTTCTAGACGAATAGTTGCGACACGGACGGAGGCTGGTGGGGCAGTATTAAGTTACGGGAGATACATGCTTGGGTTTCCACGGCACATGTGATAGTAATCGTAGGCAGCACGATATATGGAGACTAAGTGAACATCATTGTGGACCTCCTCTGGTCCTTCATGCTTGATGTCTTCCTCGATGGCAGTGGTATCTTCCAGCAGGATAGCTGTCCTATCATAAGGCCAAAATTGCGTTAAAGTAGTTCGAGGAACATGATACCGAGGTCAGGCTCATGTCTTGGGTAATAAATTCATTTGACCTGAACCCGACGAAACACATATGGGATACTAAAGAGCGCCATCTCCGCACCTAAAAACCATCCGCCCGTAATTTACGCGATTTGTGTGGCCTGGAACGAGACATTCTGGTGCCACATACGTACTTAAACCTATCAAGGAGCTGTCGAATCCATGGCACGCTGCTAAATTGCGCTCCAAAAATAGACGAGCCTGCTACTTGACTGTGGGTCATAATGTTTCAGAATAAAATTCAGTCATCAGCTGGACAGATATATTTATTTCAGTTTCCTGATTTTGACGAATAAATTTGTGATCTTCAGAAGCTTAGTTTTGCTTTACCAGACGTTAGTATCTTCTTCACAGAAGCGTAACGCCATGATATATCAAAAAATGCACATATTGTATGAGACTATTGTAAACACAGATCGACAGATTAATAATTTACAATAAATGAATCACACCTATGTACACGTGAATCTGAAGTCACACGAGCACCTGCAGGTTGTAGCAGCAACTTAAAGTTATTGGTCTCCAGCTTTATTGCTTAGCGGGTGGCCTATTTAGTTTTGACATGGAAATTGTCTTCGTAGTTTCAAGCTTTGGTACGATTCCCATTGGCAGAATGTTTTAATAAAACTAAGTAAGTCATTTTTGCGTTATTTTACTGCACTGAAAAAGAAACTCCGGGTGTATTTCATCAAAACCTGGTGGTCAATCGCAGCAGTTGATTCTTCTTTTCTGGTAGAAGTACAAGAAAATTCCGTGTTAAGTGGTCCTTCTTTATGTAGCCTCTAAATTCCCTTTTATTTTGATGCGTATTTAATGACCTCGGAATTTTATAATAATTATAATGCCTGGTCTGGTGTAGATCCTCGCGCATGTGTTAGGTGCTTCCCCCGAGCTTTTTCAGCACACTCTATGGTTGTCCGTTTGACTTTTGGAAATTCAGTTTTTTGATTGTCTCCGTCCTTGTATGTCCATCGTACCCATTTTCCAGAAGCTCTTCATCAGTATGAGAATCACTGTATTCCGTATTGGTGTTATAGAGCTCTTTACATATATATTTCCATTCCGAAGTGCATTCCTGTCGGGTGCCTTTTGGAATCCACTCATTATCTGTTAGAATGAGGGTGCCAAAAACACGTCATAACTGCATTCGGTGAACCCTTAAGGGAAGTGCATGTATACCAAGTCTTCAACAGTAACCATATCCATACTACTGCGTATGACTCTTAACATACGACTAACACTGGCAGGAAAATAAAACCCGCGATAGAAGGGACCATTTCGCACGAAAGCCTGAGAGAGAAGAGTAAAGTGCGCTTTAATGTTGTTCATACCAAGTTTCGTGCGTAAACAGAACAAGATTGTTTCCAAACAAGCAACATACAACACACTGTAGACAGTTTCACTTTTCTACTGGTGTTTTCAATTCAATACAGATATCGGGGTAAGAGGTCAAACTAAATGGAATGCCTAACGAGCCACCGTTGGTGACAGGTACTTTGTACCGAAGTACTCAAAAAATATCTGTGAACGTATACCGAAATGTTGTCGGTGGCGTTCAGATACACCCTCTACGCAAACAACTGTTAAGCAGCTGCAAGCGCACGTGTCAAATACTTTACGTAGCTTTGAGAAGGTTGAGCCTGCTACACTACCGCCCACTAAAATGGCTACACCACGAAGGTGACGTGCTACAGCCGCGAAATGTAACCGACAAGAAGAAGATGCTGTGATATGCAAATGATTAGCTTTGCAAAGCATTCACACAAGGTTGGCGCCGTTGGCGACACCTACAACGTGCTGACATGAGGAAAGTTTCCAACCGATTTCTCATACACAAACAGCAGTTGACCGGCGTTGCCTGGTGAAACTTTGTTGTGATGCCTCGTGTAAGGAAGAGAAATGCGTACCATCACGTTTCCGACTTTGATAAAAGTCGGACTGTAGCCTATCGCGATTGTGGTTTATCGTATCGCGACATTGCTGCTCGCGTTGGTCGAGATCTAATTACTATTAGCAGAATATTGAATCGGTGGGTTCAGGAGGGTAATACGGAACGCCGTGCTGGATCCCAACGGCCTCGTATCACTAGCAGTCGAGATGACAGGCATCTTATGCGCATGGCTGTAACGGATCGTGCAGCCACATCTCGATCCCTGAGTCAACAGGTGGGGACGTTTGCAAGACAACAACCATCTGCACGAACAGTTCGACGACGTTTGCAGCAGCATGGACTATCAGCTCGGAGACTGTGGCTGCGTTTACCCTCGACGCTGCATCACAGACAGGAGCGCCCGCGATGGTGTACTCAACGACGAACCTGGGTGCACGAATGGCAAAAAGTCATTTTTTCGGATGAATCGAGGTTCTGTTTACAGCATCATCATGGTCGCATCCGTGTTTGGCGACATCGCGGTGAACGCACATTGGAAGCGTGTATTCGTCATCGCCATACTGTCGTATCACCCGGCGTGATGGTATGGGATGCCATTGGTTACACGTCTCGGTCACCTCTTGTGCGCATTGACGGCACTTTGAACCGTGGACGTTACATTTCGGATGTGTTACGACCCGTGGCTCTACCCTTCATTCGATCCCTGCGAAACCCTACATTTCAGCAGGATAATGCACGACAGCATGTTACAGCTCCTGTACGGGTCTTTCTGGATACAGAAAATGTTCGACTGCTGCCCTGGCCACATATTCTCCAGTTCTCTCACCAACTGAAAACGTCTGTCAATGGTGGCCGAGCAACTGGCTCGTCACAATGCGCCAGTCACTACTTTTGATGAACTGTGGTATCGTGTTGAAGCTGCATGGGCATCTGTACCTGTACACGCCATCCAAGCTCTGTTTGACTCAATGTCCAGGCGTATCAAGGCCGTCATTACGGCCAGAGGTGCTTGTTCTAGGTACTGATTTCTCAGGATGTATGCACCCAAATTGCGTGAAAATGTAATCACATGTGTGTTCTAGTATAATATATTTGTCCAATGAATACCCGTTTGTTATCTGCATTTCTTCTTGGTGTAGCAATTTTAATGGCCAGTAGTGTATTTCTAGAGATCACTAGGCCTCAGGGCCCCACTGGCAAGCCTAAAGCGCGACCCCCTTGTTTTGTGTTGCAGAGCCTGGGCTGGACGAACCACGCGTTCCTGCAGTCGCTGGTGCGGTCGCTGGGACAGGACGAGGTGCCGGCGCCGTGCTGCGCGCCCTCTGCCCTGTCGGACCTGACGCTGCTCTACAACGACAACTCTGTGGTGGTGCTGCGTCGCTTCCCCAAGATGACCGTGCTCTCCTGCTCCTGCCAGTAGCCTGCCCGCATGACAATCTGATGTAGAGGTGGCAGGGGTAGCGACTGAGAAAGCTGTGCAGGGTCGTCTGCCCTGCAGTATACTGATGCAGCGGTCACAGTTTCACCTGGAGTGTGTGAGCCACATCAGCAGACTGGGGGCAACAGTGTCTGATGCGCACATGTGCTCGAATAAACACGATTTATGTGGACCATTACCTCGTTCTAGACTACCCGATATAGGATTTGGTAGCTGAAAAAAAAAAAAGGAAACAGTGTCCAAAGTCATTGCGTTCCGTTGGACCGCTCGAACTACTGAACTGTTCCCAAAGACATCCGGCAAAGCCTTCATTTTACCAGAAGAAGTGGAGGATGCTGTCAGGCTATCGAGTTGTGGTGCTGTGTTGTGCTTACTCCGAACATTCGCTACCCTCACTGAGAAGGAAGCTAGGATGAGCGCGCAGAAGATGATACTGTCCTAAGTCACGTCCAGTATAATAAAATTTGAATGAAATACGTGTAGGCGTTCACGGAGTGTTTCCAATCGAACAAAACTGTGCTGATGTCAACTACATTTCAGACTTTCTGTAATCCAATCCGAAAGAGCACGTTATCTTTGCCTACCCAATGCAAACAACGAAATACATCTTTTTCCCTCGTTTCTTTCTGTTTCAGTGACAATAATCGTTATTTCCATCAACGTGTTTCAGTGAAACAAAAATACAAATGTTTTCCCAATTTCATTCATCTTAAAAACAATAGAATGTGATAAATGGAAGGGTGCCTCCAAATTAAACATCCAATGCATTTACTTCCTACAGGTGTATTAACAAAATGGAGAAATTTAAATAGGTCTTTTGCGATAATTCTATTGAAACAGAATACTTGTGTGATAATATGGCGCTGCATGTGAATACACGACGATATATGGCAAATTTTACAAGATGACTATCTTGAATTTCAGTTCTGTCCTTAGCAGGTTCATGACACACACAGCACTATTCTCTAAAAATATGTCACAATATCGTGACTATCTCTAGACACAGCGAGAGAGCCAGTGTATGTGATTCCGTACATCACTGAAAAGATTGTTAAATACTGGAAGCATACTTTTGTTTTCCACATAACGTGAATTATCTCTGTGTGGTAGAACCTAGTGCAAATACTAACTGACACTGATTAGAACTGCCTGTTCTATAAAACAATAATAGGCAATACAAGAAAAAGTCTTTTGCTCGCAAAGTTATTAACCTTTGATTACTGCAATGTTCCTAGCGAAAAGAACAGACATTAGGTGAACACTTTGATAGTGAAAAATATTCCATGTGTATCTACAGGAGCAGGTTTCGCATAAAATGTCATCTCCCGTGGTCGTGAGTGTCGTTTAGACAACAGGAAAATATCTTCAAAAACTTTGATTCGTGTAAATTTATGATTCATTTGTGACCATAACATGTACCTTCTATGCAACACTAATTATGTGAAGATCATCGATAATAATCTATGTAATCCATTAGTTATCATGGTCCAGAGCTATTTATTACATAAACATGTAATTCATTTATTGTATTGAAGCATGTTAGTACAAACTGAAATGCGATTGTCAGTGAATACTGACAACGAGTTTGATTACATTTATGTACAGTAGATGTATAGGAGCTACAGTGCCCGCAAATGGTAACTGTTAGAAGTTATTATTAGTTAGTGCATAAAAATTTAGATGACATTTTTAACATTTATGTAATGTTGTATGTCGAAGTTTAATGTATGTTGTTAGATCTTTAATGGTGTCTGTTAGCTTCTTAATATGTTTAACATTTATTGCCGTTTCAATCATGAAAATGTCTCTGAAATGTAATCAAAATGTAAATAGTTAGAGAATATGTTATAATTAGTCAAATAAGTAAAGTTACTTTAGTTTAATATATAATGGAGCTGTCTGGACATCGTCATGTGAAATCGTAGCAGTGACAAGTTTACATAATATATGTTACTCTCCTTGTTAAATTAAGCATACTTGTCTGAACATTGCCTTATGCTGCAGTTAGAACAAAACATTAGCTGAAATTCTAATTCCTTCAAATTCTTAGAACATTAGGTACAATTTGCATAAAATTGGTTCTCTATGTAAATCAAACAACAGATAATTTCAAATGTTCTATTACGATTTTGGCTTGAGTAGAACCTGTACATTAAAAGACAATGCAAGATTATAGCTTCACATAACTAACAAATTTGTAAATGCATGAATACTTCATTAGAAATAGTTATTTGTATATATTATTTTGCAACGTAAGTCTGGGAATCCTGACCAAAAACAACGTAAGTAATTTAAACCAAATAATGGAGGTATGATTCAAGACAGTAGACAAACATATGTGGTACAATATGATTGTAGATGTAAAGCAGTGAGATGTTAACAGACGTAAAGTAGAACTTGTCGATTATTCCTTCTGGATCACTGAAGAAACTGTATCTGATGTGTAAAATTCAAATAAATCCAGATCTCTTTCTGTGCCGCAAATCTACATGTCCATATGAAAATTTAAAGTATGAAGACTGACTTATAGTAATCCAGAGATTACTGTTCTGCATCTATCAAAATCAGTTGCTGAAAGTGGAACGAAATACCAGCGTAGCTAAATGTGATAATTTTAATATCGTACCTGCATTTAATAACACTGAGATATTAGTATTTAATCCTTTTGTAGATTTTAGTACTATGGAGTATAGATTCCTATACGTATTGAAATTTGAAATTTCTTGAAAATTTTGTAAAACTGGTATTGTCTTACGTACATATTGCGCGTTTACATGATTTAATGCACATGCTCTTGCCAAACGTGTGTTCCCCTTCTTTATGTATTCGAGCAGGCAACAATTCGATGGCTTTGTGCTATCACATTAATTACACTTGATGGGAAGAATATAATTGAATCTCTGCTGTAGAAAGTAGAAAATTCTGAATAGGGCTGTCACATATCCCTGCAGTTGTGTTTACTATCAGCATTTTAATTTAATAAAGCACTGCACCAGTCAGTCCAGAGATGCATGTCGAAGGAAAATGTTAAACCTTTCCTTATCGAATATAGAATGTGAATGTGCAGCATGAACGTAATTGGTAGGTATCTATTGTTTATGTCTAGAACAGTTCCAAAAATCCGACTATCTGCTTCCTATGGACTAATACAGTATGTTGCGTATCGTCGTTGCCACTGATAAGTGGTGTAGCATAATATGAGTGGTAGTTACAATACATGTTCCTGCGGCATAAGAAAAACACGCTGTTGTATGGTATGGAAACAGCAAGCATTAATTTTATTGCAATTAGATTCATACAGCTGTATATTATATACCACCGCACACTACAGCACAAATATACCATAATTTTCATTTATCAACGTGGACAGTTTGAGTTTTACAGTCAGCAGAAGAGTTTTATAGTCATGTTCTAGAAACTGAAATATTTTAGGAAGTGTCATTTGTTATTCGAAGAGATTTTCTCTTCGAACATTTAATTGGCTGGGATAATTTTAAATTTCACAGCTGTCATTTATTTAGCTACCAAACTTTCTGCCTTCAACTGACTGGTAGCATTCTGAAATCGTTCCTTCTTGTCCACTAGATTTTCATGAGCAAGATTATAAGCATGTTATTTCTAAGCGACTACTCTTATTGTTATCTTGCCTCGTGATAGCTTTTTTACCAGTTAACTGGAATATCCTTTTTCATTCATTTTTAGCACAAACAGAGTTAAGTCTAAGACACAATGGCAGATAACTGTACAAAAAGTTGTAAACAAGAAAAAAAATTGCTGAAGAAACCTTTGAAAGATATTCGATTATTAACAGTATGGAACATTCTTGGTTTAGCAGAGGAAAAAGCTCTATATTTTTGATACCACAAGATGTAGAAATCATTTTATAAGACAAGCCTGAGGAGAAATGTACCTCATAATAAAAAATAAATGTAATATTTCAAACACAACAGAATGGGAAACTATGATCTTGACAAATGCGACATGCGGATATGCTGCATATTTTCTGTGTGTCCTCACCAGTCATCAGTTACCAAAAGCAACAGTGATCCCATTATTCAAATCTTAGCCACGAGCTGTTCACTTTTCCTGTATTTTAATCACTTAACTGAAACAATTTTTGCACTTCGATGTCGAATTAGGGAAGAATGAACGACAACACCGCGACTTCTATTTTCGGAAATACGTCTCTGTGAGCATTGCATGGATTAGTCTACATTCTTTCAAGAAAATCTACAGCCTGTTGCCAAATAATACATCATTTACGGTTCTTGTGAATCTATTGGTCAAAGTTCTTAATTATATAGCGTTGCTTCTTTAGATACTTGTTTGTAGTCTTTAGACTGTCAATCTTCAAATATCGATTGTATACAGTCGGGGATGTTTATAGAGAGAAAACTTTGATGATTACTTGAACATAAGCTTTTCCGTATTTTAAAATGAATTTTGATCGACATTAGCCGTTCGATCTGGAATACTTTATTTGTAAATATGGAGATAGTCGGAGTTACTTTCCTACGATGAATACCATAACGGGCGATCGAAAGGTTTCCGTTCGAAAGTCGTATAATTCAGAGTCGGTATGCGAATCAGGCAAAATAGCCGTGAGCATTAAGACGATCATCTCACCGACGCACATGGTTGAAGACACCCAATGTTAAAACACAGCACCCGTCTGCGTGAAGAAGTCCATAACTGCCTGCTGCGCACCCTTAACCACCTGGAATCGTCGACCGGCGTGATTATTGCATGGGGAGAGATCAGGAATATAGGGGGGGGGGGGCTTGAGTGTCTCCCACTTGAGTTGGAGTAACTTCTGCATTACGATGTTTGCATGGGTTTTAATTCGTGAGTGGTGTGTCTGAATATGGTCCCTATTTTGTTGTTCGACGGAACTCGATTTGCTCATTAGTTTTAGAAAAATTATCGCTTGTTCTGTCTAATAGTCAGAGCGCCATAATAAGGTAAAGCAGAACCATAAAAAAACGGAATACATCGCTTTAGCTAATTACGATACCGTATCAGATAGAAGAGCCGGTAATTTTCGTGAAGCTAGAGTACGAATAGGGTTTTGCACGAACAACGAATTTGTCAGACACACAACTCATGAAATATAGACCATTTACACCACCAGGGAATTATAAAATCTAATGTGATGAGTATGAAACCTTCTATTAGGACACAAACAGGTAGATGTTTCTCCACCAGATTCAGAGAGCACACAAACATACTCGAGAACTGTAGACATTCATTTAGTGAACATCTTCGAAACTACAAACATAACTCTAGCAGCATCGAGGAATCTTTAAAAGTAATACTTAGAGTAGAGCAAGACAGATTAATGGACGCTCTAGAAGAAATCAGAATTTAGAGTGTTTTCAAAGAACAACCACAATACATACACAATGAACAAAGAGACCTTAGCAATAAAAAACTTCTCGATTGTTTTAGTCGGTTACTCTAATGTATTATAAGTTCACACTTTTAGATGTGTCAAGCTGTCGTGATATACACAAAGTGCTAAAAACTACAAAACTGCAGTGTATAAAATCATATGCTGATGTGCGTATTACGTTGTTATCTCTGCCTAACGTCAACCTACATGTCAAAATCCTTGGAACTGTTTGAATGCTAACAAACTGCAAAATTGTTTGTATGTACTATTAATCCCACTTTACGCTGTACTCATTACGTTGAATTGCGTTTTGTAGGTGCTTGACAATGGCACAACGCTGAAATTGCAATCGTAAAATAAAACATTAACAGCTAAAAGCAAGTAACAAGCCATAAAAAATTACACGTTATTTCTCACATATGCAGGCTGTTAGTAAACGATATCGATACAATTAGCGGGGGTGTAGAGGGTGTTGTGAGAAACAAATCAAGGATGGGAATCCGTGTCTGGAAACATCATGCACTGACACTACAGAGCGTCGGAGTTGCAGGTGCCGGCGCCTGTCTGTAGGCTGCCCCTTTAGCAGCAACGTGATGGTACGCTGACGAATCGTAGGCAGAGCGTCTCGCAATGTTGTTTGGTGTTTTGTGATTGCGACTGATTGCCACGATAGTCAGTGGAGAAGCTCGTGCTAGCTACTGCCTAGACAGACCTTGTCTCCTGTGAATGCAGTTCTGTGTCACCTTAGTCAATGAAGCCTTCGAACACACGTTTAAATTGACAGTTTATCTTTCTCCTGGACCCCTCGAAAATCTCCACCTTTTCCAGCACACGGCAGAAAAATAAACTGCGGATGGAAACACGTGTCTGAAATTGACATTCACTGAGGAATGAGAGCATCGCATTCATAGGAGACAAGGCGGCTTTACGCAGCAACTAGCTCTATCTTCTCCACCGCCGATCACAGCAAGCGGCCCCGAACCCTGAATAACAAACAACGTTGCGAGATGTTTCGCCTACGGTCCGTCAGCGAACGAAATCATGTTTGCTGACGAACGGATGGCCTAGCGACAGGTGCCTGGGCCTATAGCTTTGATGCACTGTAGCCTCGTTGGATGACGTTTCTAAAACATGGGTTCCTAACCTCAGCTTGTTCCTCACGGCACCCTTCGAAAATCCTCAATATTTGTCGGTATCGTGTTGTAGCACCATTTGTATTGCTTCTCCGTCTACATAATTTTGAACAAAATTTGCATACCGAACAATTTGCACTGTCATCAGATTTCGAACATCCTGCTCTGATATAGCCTACTCAGTCTATGTATAAAATGGCGGGAATTGCAAAATAGCCCATGTTTCCACCAACTACAAAGACATCGCTGTGGAGGTTGGGCAACTGTCTTAAGTATAAGCTGTCATGGAATCGAAAATGTGCTGTATCCTGTTGGTGTCAGAATCAGAAATTCAAGATGGCCGACCGGGGTTACCGGCATAGGCTCAATGATGCCATAATACATAATGGCGACCGAATATGGTGGACCCTGGAATATTAGTACAACCTCAGTGACGTCAGAAACCAAAATAGCGATTGGAGATGGCCACCTGTGTTTTCCTCCAGCCTGATGTCAGACTCCAAGATGATGGATACAGTATATGCTGGAAAAGCCTGCATTGTTGCCAATCACTTCTTCACTGAGTTTAAAATGGTCAGAAATTCAAATTGTCCATTTTTTTTTTTTTTGAGTCTTCACTCTTCCGACTGATTTGATGTGTGGCCCCAGTAATGCCTCCTCGTGCCAACCTTTTCATCTCACAGCAGCACTTGCAGCTTTGAGGGTTGTATCCCACCCAATCTCTGTCTTCCTCTACAGTTCTTTCCTCTAAGCTCCCTTTAGTACCATGGAAGTTTCTCCCTGATGTGTTAACCGATATCCTGTCATCCTGTCCCTTCATCTTGTCAGTGTTTTCCACATATTCCCTGCCTCTCCTAGTCTGTGGAGACCCTCCACATTCCTACATTCCTTACCTTATCAGTCCACCTAGTTTTCAATATTCTTCTGCAGCACCTCATCTCAAATGCTTCGATACTCTTCTGTTCCTGTTTCCCACAGTCCATGTTTCACATACAATGCTGAACTCCAAACGTACCTCCTCAGAAATTTCTTCCTCAAATTAAGATACTAATATACTTCCCTTGCCCCACGAATGTCCTTTTTGCCAATGGTAGTCTGTTATTTATGTCTTCCTTGCTCCGTCCTTCATGGGTTATTTTCCTGCCTAGGTAGCAGAATTCCTTAACTTCATCGACTTCATAATCACCGACTATGATCTGAAGTCTCTAGCGTTCTCATTTCTGGTACTTCTCGTTACTTTCATCTTTTTTCCATTCACTCTCAGTCAATCTCCGTGTCATGAGATTGTTCATTCCTTTCAACAGATACTGCAATTCTTCTTCCCTTTAACTGAGAATAGCAATGTCATCAGTGATTATTACTATTAATATCCTGTTACCTTGAATTTTAGTCCACTGTTGAGCCTTACTTTTGTTTCGTCATTGCTTCTTCGACGAAGAGAATAAACAGTACGAGCGACAGATTAAATCCCTGTCTTACATCCTTTTTGATCCATGCACTTCGTTCTTGGTCTTCCACTCTTATTGTTCTCTCTTGCTTCTTGTACGTATTGTACATTGTCTTGTCTTTCTCCATAGCTTTTCCCTATTTTTCACATGATTTCGAACATCTTGCACCATTTGACATTGTCAAAAGCTTTTTTCAGATCGTTATATCCTATGAAAGTGTCTTGATTTTCTTTAGTCTTGCTTCAATTATCAAAAGAAACGTCAGAACTGCCTCTCTGGTTCCTTTACATCTCCTGAAGCCAAACTGATCGTCATCTAACAGATTCTCAATTTTCTTTTCCATTTTACCATTTATATTATTCTTCCAGAATGAGATTTTCACTCTGCAGCGGTGTGTGCGCTGATATGAAACTTCCTGGCAGAATAAAACTGTGTACCAGAGCACTTGCCCGCGAAAGGCAAAGGTCCCGAGTTCGAGTCTCGGTCGGGCACACAGTTTTAATCTGCCAGGAAGTTTTATATTATTCTTGTCAGCAAATTGTATGCGTGAGATGTGGAGCTGATTGTGTGAAAATTCTCGTACTTGTTGGCTCTTGTAATCTTGGGAACTGTGTACAAGATGTTTTTCCGAAGTCTGATGCTCTATACAGGGTGTGTCATAACTAATGGCGTAAGCACATACAGTTGAAAGTACACGATACTAGAAGCAAAAAAGTCTCAGTAAACACAGGGTCGAAAATGCATAGCATAAGATCTACAAGCAATTTTTCATCTTAGATACTGTGAAAAAAATCTCTTCTAATTCAAGTTCATTTGCTTTCCTTATTTTGGGGAGTGATAGTATGGACCAAATTAAGAAAAAAACTGTCCAGCAAACATGTGATGTACAGCGCATACCCTAAAAGTTACGAGCACTTGATCGTTAGAGGAGTTGTGTTTCAAAGTAGCAAAGATTAACAAGTGCTCATAGCTCTTAAGGAATATATTTTAGGGCATATGTTTAATGGACATTTTTTTCTTGTTTTGGTCCATACTACCAGTTCCCAAAATACGGAAAGCAAAGAACGTGCAGCAGAAGAGATCTGTATCACAGTATCGAAGATGAAAAATTGCTCGTAGCTCTTAAGCTGTGCATTTTCGACCCTATGTTTACTGAGATTTTTTTGCTTCTAGTATCGTGTACTTTCAAATGTATGCGTTAACGCCATTAATTATGATACACCCTGTATAATGCCAGTCTCGTACATTATACACGGTGAAGTGAATTATCGCTTTGTTGTCATTTCCCTTAATGACTTAAGGAATTGTGTTGGAATGTTACGTATTTCTTCTGCTTTATTTGGTTTTAAATCTTCCAAAGCTTTTCTAAATTATGATTCTAATACTGGATGTCATATCTCTTCCCTATCGACTCTTGTTTTTTCTTCTATCACGTCGTCAGATAAGTCTTCTCTCTAAGAGAGGTCCTCAGTGTACGCTTCGCCCTGTCTACCCTCTCCACTGCATCTGACCGAGCGGTGTGACGCAGTGGACAGCACACTAGACTTGCATCCGGGAGGACGACGGTTCAAACCCGCATCCAGCCATCATGATTTAGGGTTTCGGTGATTTTCCTAAATCGCTTAAGGTAAATGCCGGAATGGTTCCTTGGAAATGGCTCAGCCGCTTTTCTTCTTCATTCTTCCCTAACCCAAGCTTGTCCTCCACATCTGATGACCTCGTTGTGGACGGGACGTTAAACACTTATCTCCTCCTCCTCCTCCTCCTCCTTCTGGTCCTGTGCATTTGACAATGGAATTCCCGTTTCGCTCTTAATGTTACCGTCCTTACTTTTGATTTAACCAAAGGTTGTTTTGACTTTCCTGCGTGATGAGTCAATCCTTCCGACAATCATTTCATTTTCGATTTCTTCAAGTTTTTCATGTAGCCACTTTTCCTTAGCTTCCCAGCACTTCCTGTTTATTTCATTCCTAAGTGACTTGTAGTATTTGTATGGAGCGTAGCCATGTATGGAAGTGAAACATGGACGATGCATAGTTTGGACAAGAAGAGAATAGAAGCTTTTGAAATGTGGTGCTACAGAAGAATGCTGAAGATTAGATGGGTAGATCACATAACTAATGAGGAAGTGTTGAATAGGATTGGGGAGAAGAGAAGTTTGTGGCACAACTTGACTAGCAGAAGGGATCGGTTGGTAGGACATGTTCTGAGGCATCAAGGGATCATCAGTTTAGCATTGGAGGGCAGCGTGGAGGGTAAAATCGTAGAGGGAGACCAAGAGATGAATACACTAAGCAGATTCAGAAGGATGTAGGTTGCGTTAGGTACTGGGAGATGAAGAGGCTTGTACAGGATAGAGTAGCGTGGAGAGCTGCATCAAAGCAGTCTCAGGACTGAAGACCACAACAACAACAAGTGACTTGTATTTCTGTATTCCTGAATTTCCCTGAACACTTTTGCAGTTCCTTCTTTCGTCGATCAGCTGAAGTATTTCTTCTGTTACGTGATTGATTCGCAGTTACCTTCCTGCTACCTAAGTTTTTGTTTCCAACTTCTGTGATTGCCTTTTTAGAGATGTCCATTCCACTTCAACTCAACTGCCTACTGATCTAGTCATTATCGCCATGGCTATAGCCCACTTCTCTGCCCATTGATTCTTTCTGTGTAGTCTCTTAAACTCTCCATTAATAACATATTAGTCTGAATCTATATCTGCCTCTTGGTGCACTTTACAATCCAATATCTGATTTCGGAATCTCTTCCTAATCATGATGCAATCTAAATGCAATCTTTTTGTCCCTCCCGGCCTTTTCCAGGTATACCTCCTCCTCTTGTGGTTGTTGAACAGAGTATTCGCTGTTAGCATCTGAAATTTATTGCAGAACTCAGTTAAGTCTTTCTCCTCCCTCATTCCTACTACCAAGCACAATTTCTCCTGGAACAATTTCTTCTACCCCTTTCCCCTACAATTGTATTCCAGTCCCCCCATGACTATTAGATTTTCATCTCCCTTTACGTACTGAACTACCCGTTCAGTATCTTAATATACTTTTTCTGTCTCTTCATCATCTGCTTTCGACTTTGGCATGTATATCTGAACTATTGTTGATGGTGTTGGTTTGCTGTCGATTCTGATGAGAACAACCCTCTCACTGAAGTGTTCACGCTATCTTCCTATTCATAATGAATCCTACTCCCGCTACACCGTTTTCCGATACTTCTGACATTTTCCCTATGGTCGTCTGACCAGACATCCTTGTCGTCCTTTGCATTTCATTTCACTGACCCCAACTGAATCTACGTTAAGCATTAGTATTTCTCGTTGCAGGTTCTGTAGCTTTCCTATTTCTGAAATTCCAGGCGCTGACTCGTAGAAAGTTACCCTCTCGTTGGTTATTCAGCCTTTTTCTCGTGGTCACCTCCCCTTTGGCAATACCTTCCCCTAGACCCACATGGGAACTAGTCCAGAATTTTTTGGAGAGATCATCATAACACTTTTTGAATTACAGGTCACATGTCCTGTGGATACACTTTATTTATCTTTAATGCAATGGTTTTCATTGCCTTCTGCATCCTCATGTCATTAATCATTACTGATTCTTCCGCCTTTTAGCGGCAGTTTCCTACCCCAAGGACAAGAGAGTGCTCTGAACCTCTTTTTGTACCTCCGCCTTCTTTGACAAGATCGTTGTCAGAATGAGTATCAATTCTTATGCCGTTACTGATGCTTTTTGCTCGAGATTTAAGCAGTGGCAGGTTTCGAACCAGGGACTGAAGACTTTTTGGTTACTACTCAAACACACTACCCCTAGGTCACGGGTGCACTAGCCCACACGCATTTCATACAGAACCATCTTAATTAAAATTCAGTTCAAATTCAAATTTCAATTAAAATTGCAATTCGAATGCAAATTCCAATTCAGTGCAATTCAAAAATCAGGAGCCTACTTTCCATAAGATAAAAATGTTGTTAGTCTTGCTGTGAAAGTTTAAACAATTGCCTCTTTGACGTTAAAGTTGAAACAATTATCCCCAGCCCTCTGACATCACACTTGAAGTAATTTTCGCCGTAAGTTTGGAACTGGCTTCCCTTAGGGTTAAGTCCACTCAGTGTGCCATTACCAACTCAGAGCGCGCAACAGACAAGTGAGTTCGGAACGCCACCAATCACGTAGCCAGTTTTCGCAGCACCATCAGCCAATGGCAGCCGCTGCTGTGCGTAGTGCTGCGCCACGCTGGGCATCAAGTCCCATTCGCCCTGGAGTTAAGCCACTATCCTCCAGCGGAAGCTCCGTGACCAGAGACGCCGCACACGTAATGCCAATTCAACTGATTAATGAGAAGTACAGAATAGGAATTCCACTTTTCCCCTGTTGTATGTTTATGGTGGTACCGCAGCCACAGGCCATTGTGCCCGGCCGGCCGCTGTGGTCTAGCGGTTCTAGGCGCTCAGTCCGGAACCGCGCGACTGCTACGGTCGCAGGTTCGAATCCTGCCTCGGGCATTGATGTGTGTGATGTCCTTAGGTTAGTTAGGTTTAAGTAGTTCTAAGTTCTAGGGGACTGATGACCACAGATGTTAAGTCCCATTGTGCTCAGAGCCATTTGAACCAATGTGCCCGGAGTCAAAAACGACGACCGATTCTGCAGAGGGGGCCCAAAAAAATTGGGAAATGTAAATTTTTCATTCTGAGAAGCGGGTGAGGAACAGTGGCTCAGAAACATTAAGAAACAAAGATTGTGTTATAAGACGAAGAATTTATGTGTTCGTTGGATGGCAGCCATTACACTTGCAGTAACCTAGTCAGTTACGCAGTTCCATCAAACATGTGAAGTTGTATGCACTGGGCATGAATCAACAACATTTGAGAGCAAAAATGTTTTACATAAAGTGACAAGGTGAACGCAGCAGATTACATATGACAGGGAAATACGACGTTTTTTGCAAGATTAGTGCTCTACATCCCACTCGTACACTACATTTCAAGGTGAAATAGATTCTCTAATCTGCAGGAGAGTGCAACATCATTTAGTCGACGTAAAGCGTAGCAGCGGCTGCCGAACGGAGAATGACGTGAAAGAGTACTAGCTGCGTAGCGAAAGTGTGATTCACGGGCTCAAGTGTTCACGAGTCCGATACGCCAGGCCGCATGCACCCTGCCAGGCAGACAGCAGGCCACTTTGTGGCTGCAGCCGGCTACGGCCACGAATCAGAAGTCGCTTACAGTGCTGCAAGACATAGAGAGGTGAGAGTCGGATGCTACTGATTTGTGAGAGGTTTTCGCACTTGTAAGCGATTTGTGTGGAAGCCTACTTCCATTTGCTGAAAAATCATTGAATGTATGTTTTCGATCGATATTTCTTGTGGTACTTGCTTCATAACAACTCCAAAGAAACCTGTATAACTGATTGTACTAATTTTGTCTACGTTATCTCCTTTAGAGTACACGAAATTTTACAAGAACCATTCGAACAAATCAAGTCTTCCATCCGCTTATCCTGTACTCGAAGAAGTCAAAGAACCACCCCCCTCTAACTGTCAAAGGTTTTCATGATCATTTTACGCTATTTCGCACATTTATCTGTACTTCATCTCTCAAGAGCATACCGTTTACGTATTTAGTTGGTGATATAGCTTTAACACTATCAAAGTCTGGAGAATGATACTGTTGTCAGTGTTCACGTAATTCAGAGATGCTTTTGGCTTTAATCAATGGCTTCGGTAAGCTATCAGCTTATCATCTATCACAGCTTCTTACAGTTTGTACTTACAAAAAAAGTATATTACCAATAAGAATCTCACTGGCCAACGCAAAGAAACCGAACTTCTTGATGGAAAGAGACGTGTGCAGGCATCAGGGTTTGAGGTTTGAACTTAACAGCTTGCTGCTGATATTGTACTAAGATCGTGAAAGGAAAACTAGCTCACCTCGATCTTTGTTTCGCAGTATCTGTCAAGCACACGGAGAGAAATGTTTGCATATTGCATGTGGAATCTCACCAAATCCTGCCGCCAGCTCAGAATCGCTCCAACTACGAAAAACTAAACGATTCAGTGTATGTCCAAACTGCCTAAAACTGTATGACATGATGGAGAAGATTCTTTTGGAATTTTGATACAGCGCCACACAGTAGGGCATTCCCCGCGGTTCATATACATATAACCGAAACATCCTACACCCAATAGCACACAACGTAGCAGATACCAGAAGTGCCACGACTGTATGTATCAGACTACCATCACAGTGAAGTATTTACTCCCACAAACAAAATGTAAGACGATTCAGTCCTTCTACGACAACCACCTGTCATGAGATAATTGTCTGCCTTGTACATCGTTTGTTTACATTGTATATTATTTCCGATGAATGTGGGTGTGATTCCTTCAAGGTCAAGGAAGGAGATGGTCATGATAAGAGGCGACTGCCGTTACGACTTACATGACATTCTACAGACCGAGTTACGGTTGTCAGCAGATCTAGCAGAAGGAATTCTACAGCAGTTTCTTCCGGAGGTAACTGATATACACACACCAGAAAGTTTTGCGTCACCTTGGTTCCCAGAACTCCCGAAGATAGACGTTGACTGGGTGTGGATATTGTATCACAGACACAGTCCCTTTGACTGTTCAGGGATGTCACTACACCCGCCCAAAGATGTAAACAACCATGCATGAGCAGCGACTATTGGACGGAGGGGGTCCGACAGCCGATCAGTTCCAGCCATTCCACCAGGAAGGAGGTACACAGCTCATGTTGTCTGTAGTTCAACCATGCCTAGACGGTCAATGCCGCAATTCGATCACGTCTGCGTTGTTACTTTGTACCAGGAAGGGCTCTCAACAAGGGAAGTGTCCAGGCGTCTCGGAGTGAGCCAAAGCGTTGTTGTTCGGACATGGAGGAGATACAGAGAGAGAGGAACTGTCGACGACATGCCTCGCTCAGGCCACTCAAGGGCTACTACTGCAATCGATGACCGCTACCTACGGATTATGGCTCGGCCGAACCCTGACAGCAACGCCACCATCTTGAATAATGCTTTTCGTGAAGCCACAGGACGTCGTTTTTCGACTCAAACTGTACGCAATAGGCCACATGATGCGCAACTTCACTCCAGACGGCCATGGCGAGGTCCATCTTTGCAACCATGAAACCATGAACCGCGGTACAGATGGGCCCAGCAACATGCCGAATGGACGGCTAAGGATTGGCATCACGTTCTCTTCGCCGTTGAGTGTCGCGTATGCCTTCAACCAGAGAAGAATCGGAGACGTATTTGGAGGCAACCCAGTCAGGCTGAACGCCTTACACATACTGTCCAGCGAGTGCGCCCATGTGGAGTTTCGCTGATGTGGCAATATGTGGGGCCGACGTACGCCGCTGGTGGTCATGGAAGGCATCCATACGGCTGTACGATACGTAAATGCATTCCTCCAACCGATAGCACTACCATATCGGCAGCACATTGATTTGGCATTCGTCTTCATTGACGACAATTCGAGCCCCCGTCGTACACATCTTGTGAATGAATTCCTTCAGGATAACGACATCGCTCGACTATAGTCGTCAGCATGTTCTCCAGACATGGACCCTACCGAACATGCCTGGGATAGATTGGAAAGGGATGTTTATGGACGACGTGACCCACCATCCACTCTGAGGGATCTACGCCGAATCGCCGTTGAGGAATGGGACAATCAGGGCCAACAGTGCCTTGATGAACTTGTGGATAGTATGCCACGACGAATACAGACATGCATGAATGCAAGAGGACGTGCTACTGGGTATTAGAGGTACCGGTGTGTACAGCAATATGGACCACCACCTCTGAAGGTCTCGCTGTATGGTGGTACAACATGCAATGTGTGGTTTTCATGAGCGATAAAAAGGGCGGAAATGATCTTTATGTTGATCTCTATTCCAATTTTCTGTACAGGTTCCGGAACTCTCGGAACCGAGGTGATGCAAAACTTTTTCAGATGTGTGTAGTACGTTCACACACAAACGCTGTCATTTTGAGGTGCAGAGGTAACATCAAAGTGATAGAAAACTGACGGATACTGCCTCCATTATTAGCATTTTAATCAGCACAATGATCGTGAAAACAGTTTCACAGACTGTGGCTATGCTAGCGGATGTACTGTTCCGTTCAGTCTCCGACACTTAGGTTTGAGAAAGTTAATCTTTCTGCTTTTCTCTCTCTCTCTGTCCTTTTCCTTTTTTCTTTTTTTAGCGACCTTTTCGCTTCCCTCTTGCCCCACTCTCTGTGGTTTTCTGGTTTTATCAGTTCACTCAAGAACGGAGTTCGATTCGATTTCTTGTTTACGAAAAGTATGCTCTGCCTGTGAATGGATTTCTTTCCTTGTCCGCCTCAGGTGGGGCCTCAAGCCTGTCCATGTGAGCTAGTCCTTAGTCCAGCAACTGAAAAGCTTCCTGAGTTAAAATTAGCTCGTTTTCTAAAATTTAAGGCCATTTTTGTAGTAATTTATGTTACGAAAATTTGCTTGCAAATTTGGAAATTAATGTATGTAAAAAGTAAAAACCTCTGGTAAAATATTGTGACTGCCCCTGTCTAGTGGATAGAGGTCCCGGCTTCGATCTCAGATGGGAGTGGGGACTTTATCTCTATCCCGTCCCTCCACGATGGTCCCAGGTCCACTCCCTACATTAAATAAGTACCGTGGATATTCTCTGGATCATATGTGGAAGGGACGATTGACCCACCACGCTACTACTGTCACCACTGCTGTGAAGAAACGCTGCACTCTACCAGCAGTCAGTCCAGTAGCCCAGTCAGGAGCTTGTGCCATAGACTTCTTGTAAAATGTTGAGGCACGATTGTGACGCAATGAAAGGCAATACGGTGAACAACTTGTGCCAGAGATCAGGTAGTTAAGGAGCGTTTTGATTTCTCAGGGTCCTCCGCAGCCTAATGTAAACCATACGATCCCCTCTCTTACTAAATGAATACGACACGGTATTATTGAAAGTAAAACGACATACGCAGTCAAAAACCCTGTGCTATAACCACGCGCAGTGAAAGGGCTCACTAAAGCTAACTCTGTAAAAAAGAAGAAAAAATTGGGATTGCGGGGCAATGTGTAAAGCAGAAGACAGCATTGACAAACAATCACAGGGGACCCCTTGAGTGCGAGGTCGCCCCACATATTGTCTGCCATACAACCACAATATTGGCTGCTAATAGCAGCAGGGGGCGGGACTGGATGTATCGAATGGCGAGTGCAGTGTGAGGCTAGGCAGCGTAGTTGAACTGCCTAGTCGTTGACTAACTCACAACAGTGCTACAGTGCTAGTGGTGTTGACACAAAGCAGAACAATGGCAACGATAAACAGTACAAACATTACATTATATCTACAACAACCTGGAACCGTTGGACTAGTTCAGGCGCTGGATATTTGTTTTTTTCCGTGACTATCTTCAGCTGCGCCTTAGAGGATAACCAGTTTCACGATAAGCTGCATGACAGATTGGTTGGGTGCCATAAAATTCCATCAGTTCTCGTCACGCTGATACCCCAATATGATTCTATACGCATCCCTTAAGAGTGGATACCTAGATGAACGTCATACAAGGTTTGAAACTCCCAAGGAGAACGCCTTTGATCTTGATGGTGCGAACCTTTGTGATCATTGTCGCACGCTATTTTTCATTTGGTGTTCAGGGTGCAAGTTAGTGGTTTGTTTAGAACATTTCTTGAATGTCGACGATGTCCATTTTGTGATGTGCAACACATACACCTCTGGCTATCTCTGCACTTCCCGAACAGTCGTTTTCTGTCGCCCTCCTGAGAATATGGAGAGTCGTTAACAGGTAATATTTCTCCTATCATAATTATTAACACAACACTTTCAAATAGCCTTACTGAAGACTGAACTTCCGACTTCACACTCAAGGGGTTTCTCGCCAGATCTCGTAAGGGATCGATTTGGTAAAACGCTTCGAAGTGTGTGATGTAAGTTAACACGCTTAACTCTGTGGACACCAATAAGTTCGGCAACGATTATGTAAGACACTCTTGCACCCAGGATTGTATAAGAAACTGTAGATGTGGACATGAGCTTCACACACAGCAACTCAATTCTTGATGAAACTGAAGACTCATCCACTTTGTGTGAGGAGACTTTCATAAACACAAACAAAATAAAGTGCACTAATGTTGAAATGCCCCCTATGGTTGCAAGTAAATAGCTGCAGCAGTTGTGTAGGTTGTGTGGCACTACCGCTTTGCGGTACTGATTTCAAGTAGAGAAACCTCTTAAATCTTCACCCGAAGGTGGCTTCATAACCGAATTTAATAGCACAGCGATGTAATGACAATTTTTGTGGTCACAAGAGAGATCAATAAGGCCTTTAAAAGTAACATGCTTCTTACAGTAGATACGCAGAATGAAGAATTAGGAGAACAATTTCTACTTATCCTCGGATAAATTATGGATTTTCTAGCCAATCTGTTGTGTTGCTATAGTCATATACAAAAACTTGAGAGGTACTATGCGTGGGTGGAAGGGCGGCTGGGATGGGGGTCGAGATGTAACAAGTACGTACGCTCAGTTGTACGTAACGAAATGACCGGATTAGATGTAATAGCCCGATGTTCGAAAATTGGGGCGTGTATTATGAGGTGAACACCAACAAAAATAAAGCAACGGTAATGGACTGTACTCGCATTAAGTCAGGCGATGGTGAAGGAAGTACACTGGGAAACAAGAAACTAAAAGCAGTAGATCAATTTTATTATTTTGGAAGAAAAATAAATGAGAATGGATGAAGCAGAGATGCTAAAAATAGAGAATGATGACAGCAATAAAAGTGTTTCTGAAGAAGATGAGCTTTTTAGCACCAAAAATAAATTTAAATGTTAAGAAGAGTTTTAAGAATGTAGGATTTGTGAAACGTGTATGATAAGCAGATCAGAGAAGAAGAGGACAAATGAAATGTGGTGCTACAGAAAATAGGTCGATCGAATAAATAATGAAGAGGTATTGAATCGAAGTGGAGAAAAAGAAAATTTGTTGCCCAAGTTTACTAAAAAACGGGATCGATTTGTAGACTGCATAATCAAGCATCAAGGAACAGTCAATTGGGCAATGGAAGGAAGTGTGGGAGGTAAGTATGGCAAAGAGTGACCAAAGTTGGATTACAGTACACGGGTTCTAATGGATGTAGATTCCAGTAGGTATCCAGAGATGAAGAGACCTGCCCTGGATAGGCTAGCGTGGAGGGCTGCAGTTTTCGGACTGAGCGCCACAACAACAACTATGAGACAATATATTTGTCCACTGTATACTGAGTGTTGCAGCGTGTAACTTTCATGTCATGTTGCACTACCAACGGACGTAGGTCGTATACATAGCAGGGGAGCAAAATAGAAACGTCTGAAAATTTAACAGAATGTTGTAGGAAGTGCAGTGGCAGACCCTGAATTTCTCACAAAAAATACATCGGAAGTGCCGATAAATTCTTCTCCAGTTCGTGTAACTACCCTTCCCCCTCCTCCCTAAATCCTAACAATCGACCGCGATTAAGTGTTCCTAATTACTGGAAAAGATATAAGTTGTTACCTAGATGAACCAAAATGATGTAGGAAAGTGTGCACTAATGGTTACTGTTACAAGTGAGCGTGTTGCACCAATAATGGACGGGTGTAAAGTCGTAATTATATAGATTAATTTTAATTAGTTAGTTGAATTTGTTACCAATTACGAAATTGCAATTTAGTGGAAAATAAGTTCTTAATTATTATTAATTACTTAAAGTAGGTGACAGTTTTTAACACTGATTGGGTAATACTGAGTCTGAACTTATATAACAATGATAGCTACATGGGTAACAACAGTCATTACGTATGCAGCAGTTCCGTTGAATATACAAGTCATCATAGAATTTAGATGTTCGTTTACTATTATTTTCAACACTTTGAAACGATTTGAAATCAAAACAGACTTACTTATTCTCTCACGCAACGCGGTAATGGTTAACTATTGTAACCTTATAATAATGTTCACCGCCAGTAAGTGTTAGTTAATCACTTCTTCCAAATAATCAAAATTCATCACCAAAAAGCATAATGTGTGATTAAGTTCACATGAAATTACAATTACTAACCATGTATTAAGGCGACGCCTGTATACTATAGTGAAAATCGGTATGTGCAATTACAAAACGCACTAAGTCGAATAGTACAGCTGAATCAGAGTATAAACTTTTAATATATATTTCCAGATTGAATGATTTATCGCTTAATAAACTTCATTTTGAAATGGCAGTCAGTATTGTTGTCGTAGAAATAGAGATAATACTTCGGACTAATTATTGAGCATAGCTTACACATTGAAAGAGGTAAAATAAGTTTTTAGTTTCCGGAGCTATTAACATTTTTCTATTTAAGTCTTCAATCTTTTTAACTACGTGATAGTTGGTTGTTACGATGACAGGAAATGGCTCCTGCTTGTGGTAATAAAGCATTGCGCTACATGGGTGACAACAGTCACTACGTACGTGGGAGTTCCATTGAATATATAAATTATCACAGAATTCAGATGCTCGTTTACTATTATATTCCACATTTTGAAATCATTTTAAATCAAAATTGACTTAGTTATTCCGAAGGATTGGGGTTAAATTTTAACAAGCTCCATGTGCTGTCCAGATTATAATTCTACCACACTGCAAGCGTTTTACAGTTCTAATTGTCTGGGATGGTACGTTCTTCTTGAAGCTGCTAGCCAGACGAAAGAGTTTGGCGGCAAAAATTACTTTAGTTGAGGTTCGTCTTCCAGTTGCGCGTAACTTTTCAGCAGAAGCCATCACAGCACAGCAGTATTCTTGTCATAAGGCTTCTTCATTAACTGACATTGTACTGTGGCCTACTGATTGCATTTCCATCACAGCCACAAAGGCTTGCTACAGATTGTGCACTGACAACACATCGTCAAAATACACACACAAACGCTTGTCCCAGACCTACATGGTGTCCAACCTGTATAATAGCTAAATTATGACTCTCAACTCTGTTCTCTCGTACTTCACAGATTCTATTACGAGTCAAGCTATATCTTTGATTTTATTCAAAATAATATCGCTGATATTGCCACAGTGTTTAGTTTACATTATTTACAGCATTGTTTTCAGTCATTTGCAAGAAAGTCCTTTCATAGTATTACAACTGATCATCATTGACAAGGAAACAACGAAAGTATTTACTTTCTTGATTAAAGACCGACATTGAAACGAGAAAAAAATACGGTACCAAATGTAACATAATGCTCGTGGTGTTTTAAGAGTAACGATTGATTTAGGTGGACTAGTAAGAGGGCTATTCTAAAAGTAATGTCCGATCGGTCGCGAAATCAAAAAAGTTTTATTTTCAGCAGTTATCTATACCTTCCAGCTACTTCTTTACATAGTCGCCGTTCCAACTTGGACATCTTTCGTAGCACTGTACCAACCTTACAATGCACTCGTCACAAAAGGCGGTCGCCTGCGCTTTCCGCCAATCCTCTACGCTGGTCTGCAACACGTTGTCTGTGCGAAAATAGTGTCTTTATAGAAAGCGGTTCGTGGGAGCAGAGATGAATCTCAGAGGGGAGCCAATTACGTGTTGTGTGTTGGGTGATCAAAAACCTCTCATCGAAAACGCTGCAGGAGCGTTTTCATTGCCCCTGCAACGTCCGGTTGAGAGTTGTCGTGAATAAGAAAACACTGACAGCTCCCTTATGTAGTTTGCGTGACACCAGACAAAATCTCTTATGAGGTCCTCATATTTGACGGGAGCCACTATTTTCGAGGCATATTTACGTGCTCACTGTGCGCTCACAACTGAAAAGAGCGACATGACGCGATCGACAGGCATACTAGAGACACTGCCCAAAACGTCTGGGTAAAGCTTCGTCGGATTTTCACTGTGGTTTCCACTTCGCACCCGATCGCACCTTACTTTTCGAATAGCCCTCGTAATATCTCGCATAGGAGCATTTCCACTACTCGTCCACAAATGATGCGAGACAGATATTCAATCAATGTACCCTCTGACTTACGTTTTATACCATTTGAAAGAGAATTAGATATACTATAATACCAAATTCTTTCTTACTGAAATAAGCGAGAGGAGAGCACATTGTGGTATGAAGCAGACCACGAGTGATTCAGCGCGAACTGCGATTGGAGCGTTAACAAGTTGTGAGTGAATTACTGAAGCGGTGTCCGAGCAGCGTGGACAGAGCAGGGTGCCCACCCGCACCTTCTGTCTGGACACTGGGGGGCAGCGAGCGGTGCGTGACGCTGCTCTAATTTGACCAATCAGGCCCCGGCGGGCATCGCCCACTTCTCGCGCTGCTCTTCCACAAACGGCCGGCTTCCACTTCAAAGAACTCCGGCACTTTTGGCAAGCCCCTGTTACAGTGTATCCAACTAGGCCTCCCTGCAGCGAGACCACTGGCGTTATTGCTACGGTTCCCAGTCTCGCTGGCTCTCATGTAAATATCCATATAAAGCTCAGGCAGTTTGCCCATTTGTATCGAATTTTAGGATGGTCTAAAAACACACTTCTATCCTTGGTTGTGAAGATAGCAGAACCTTCATAAGAAGGAGTTGTTTCAATCTGTTGCTCTCTTCCGATCTATAAAACTTTTGGGCTTTCAAAGGTTTTCTGCAAAGTCTTTCCGTCCATCTTGGAAAATCATAACGACGCGACAGGTGCGATCATAAAGCAAGACTCAGTCTTACAGAAAGAGTGAAGCGAAAATTACATTGCCTCGAGATCCAACTGAGAGAAATTGCTTGAATAGACTTTATCTAAAGACAAAAGAAAAATAGCAGACAAAGACAACAGATATAAATCAGCAAAGGTTATAATGAGATAAAAATCCACATTTCCTTGTTATGTTGAGAATCTTCACAGGTAATAGGCGAGTCTACGATTTTTAGTGTCCACTCCCAGTTAATAGCTCCAAACAGGTGTTATAGTCTGTAGCTACGTAACAAATATATAACTATCCCTTAAAACACTGTCGTGTGGTGCATTTCATTGGACAGAAAACTGTTGCCTTCTCTGACTAAACGATTAATATGCCATCTGCAGACAAATACGTGGAAGTTACATTTTATAGTAATAAGTATAGTGATAGGTGACAGGAAGTGGAAAGACCACATACAGTACCATACAATATCGCAAACTACATGCGTCAGCTAACTACTAGAACGCTGCAAAACTCAGTTCATCTATGAAATATCTATACCTTTACACTGATCAGCCAGAATTTTATGACCACCTACCTAATAGCCGGTATGTCCAGCTTTGTCACGGATAACTGCGGTGGCATGTTTTGGCATCGACGCAGTGAGGCCTTGGTAATTCGCTGGAGGACGTCGGCACCTCATCTGCACACACAAGTCACCTAATCCACGTAAATTCTGGGGAGGGGGGCAATGAGTTCTGACACCACGTTCAAACATATCCCAGATGTAGCAAGCCGTCACTTAAATATGACGCAAGCCGTCATCATAAATATGTGTCCGAGAACTGCTAAATGTTATTTTTGCACATGATGAAAATTATTATCTTCTCATAACCTTCAAATTGTGAGCTACACCATTAATTTTTAAATGTGAAATTAGTGAATTTATTCACGGGAATTTTGTTGGCTGTGGCTGCAGTCGCCTTCGAAACTCAAATTAATAATCAAATTACCTAATTTAATAAGATTCAACCTTGATTTGCTGGTGTACCTATGTATCAGCACAATAAAATGAAAACAGCGAATAGTTGAGGGACTATGAATTCGAACAGTGACGTATTTAATTTTACAGAAATAATGACAAGTTTTTATTACTCCTTTTATAACTACAATGAGCTCATAAATATTACAAAGAAAATGACAAACACAAATCTGAAAAGGGATCGTGCTTGATTGGAAAAGCATTCACTGGGTTGAAGCTATACAAGTCCCCCCTTGAATTAATCCCTTTTACAATGCAATCTGACTTTCTTAACATGAATTCACTGCGAGATCCCATTCTGTTCAAATGGAATCAACTACGATCAGGTTTACCACAAAATCAGGTTCATCAAAGAACAGGGAGCTGTGAATATCAGTTAACAACCCTATGCCAATGCAGCAATACTTTACCCTTTCACCTTGAACAGGCGGCGGCAGAAACCGGTTCACTGTGGGCGGGGAGCGGCCCACTGTGGCAGCAGTGATGTTCTAATGCATCAACTAAAATTTGCAAACTACGCGGAGTGGCGTTCTGATTACTACAACACGGGAAAATTACCTATCAGATCCCTGACATCCTAGCAGGTTTCAGTGTGAGGTACATCCATTCACAGGTTTACCCAAATCACAGGCATGATGCTGCATGCTGAAATTGTCAAAAAAAAAAAAAAAAAAAATTACGGCCGAATCAGGAGGAAAAAGTCCAAACTTGTGAAACATAGTACTACATGTCAGAGATGATATGCAGTTCCACTGTCGGTACAGTTGGAGACTGCCACTGACTCTTATGAAG